>NW_024429206.1:21220000-21450000 GCF_017639785.1 Mesocricetus auratus
AGGCTGGGCTCCTTGACTGAATAAAAGGGAGAGTGTGGCCAAGCACCAGCCTCTGCTCTGTCTCTACTTCCTTACCGAAGTAGACCAGCTGCCTCTTGCTCCTGCTACCATGCCTTCCCATCATGATGGATTGAACCCCTGAACTGTGAACCAAAATTACCCCCCCTTCATTAAACTGCTTCTTATCAGGTATTTGGTCACAGTAATGAAAATGTAGCTAATACATCTTAATATGTCTGGCTTGTCCGATTTCTACTTAGGCTATTATTATTATTATTATTATTATTATTATTATTAGCTGAGGCCTTTGGGAGAACTTGGCTGGGGTTCCTCTGATATCATCTATCTCATTTTCCCTTCTTTTTTTTTCTTCATAGGGTGTGTGTGTGTACCTGTGTCTCTCTTCTGGCTTCTGTAGGCACATGCACATATATAGTATCCCTTCATATATGTGAATATATGTGAATATGCAAATAAAAACAGTAAAAAATGGCATGTCTTTTTAAAAAATAATAAACGTAAGTGCTGGGGTAGATTTGTAAAGTACCTGTTGTGCAAAAAAGAATATCTGAGTTCAACCCTAGATGACATCCAGACCTGGTGGCTTGTGCTTGTGATCCTAGCTATGGGGAGGAGGAGGCTGGAGTCCCCTGTGTTCACTGGTCAGCCCAGCCCCCTTGGTGAGTGTCAGCCAGTGACAGACTCTGTCTCAAAAAACAAACAAAAGCAAAGAGAGGTGGACAGCATCTGAAGAATGGCATCTGGGGCTGCGCTCTGGCTTCCACTCCCAAAGGCACGCATGTCACCATGGCTTCCACTCCCAAAGGCACGCATGTCACCATGGCTTCCACACCCAAAAGCATGCATGTCACCATGGCTTCCACACCCAAAGGCACGCATGTCACCATGAACATGAGCGCACACACAAATGAAATAGTTTAAAGAGAACATTAAGCTTAATTCTTAATGAAAGGTGAGTGTGTGTGTGTGTGTTTGTGTGTGTGTGTGTGTGTGTGTGTGTGTGTGCGCGTGCGTGGGGGGTGTCCTCTTCCTGGAACTAAGCAACACTCTGAAGGATCTCAGGCTGTGCTGTGCACCTCATCTCTTGGAAGTGTTAAGGGGCTTTTTGCAGGCTAGGTGAGTATTCCAGCACTGAGCCACATGTCCAGCCTGTATGGCATTCTTGGTATTTGCGAGACACACAGAATGTCACTGTCTTTGCAGCAATCTTCTGAGACTTTGGGGACAGTGGGGCTCACCCCATCTTCTTATCCAGGATCCCCACTCACACACTAGCCCTAAAGATGGCCTCTCAGGTTGTTGATACACAGAGGGCTTCCTCCTCCTTCCCTTGAGGGTGTGCATTTCTGCAATCTTAGGAACATCTCTCCCAAATTTCTGCTGTGTCCCTGATTAGGTCACTCTGAAGCCCATTTAAAATCATTTCCATGGATCAAGGCCACAATGAGCTGGACCTACTGGCACAGTTTGGTCGTCCTAGGTACATGGGAGACAGAGGCAGAAGGATCAGATCAAGTTCAAGTACTTCTTGGGCAACTTAATGAGACTGTCTCAAAATAAGAAGAGGGCTGGACTGTGTTTCAGTAGCAGAACACCTACATCCCTCAGCGTGGGGCGAGGCTCAGTGGTAAAGCAGCCACATAGCATGTATGAGGTCCTAGGTTCTGTCTCTAGTACTGGACAAAACAACAACAAGAAACCAATTAACAGCACTAGAAAGCAACATTGATGGATCTCTCGATGCAGAACACACACACAAATAATCCCATTGGATCATCTATAGGTAAATTTTGTTTTCGTTTTTGATAAAATATGACTAAAAATAAGTAGATACCTGGCTAAGAACATATTTAAATTTGTTCATCCCCAGAAGGGTACACTCACTACCTCAGTCCCTACCACTGGTAACCTTCCCCAGTATTTTGTGCCAGGCTGGGGAGACGAGCTTTTCCCGGTTTAAATGCATCTTTTCTTCCACAATTGGATGGATGCTTCATAGCTTTCCTCCTAAATTCCTTTTTACAAGAATTCAATTTCAATCTTTGGCTTTATTTATTACAGTTTCTCAGAAATAGGATTTACAAATGCAGATCTTGAGACATATCTCAATTTAAGTGCCGCAGTGGCGAGAACCCCCAAACATCCAGATTCCACTGCCGGTTGGGTCGATGAGAGCCATTTCTCTTAGCACAGACTGAGGAATTAAAATGAACCTCGGTAAGTGACATGCGATTCCAAGGAGGAAAGAAAGGCATTATTGAGAACAGCCCGATTCATTGAGCAGAGCCCAGGGACTGAAGGGGTTTCTTTTTCTTTCTTTTTTTCTCTTTTTTCTTTCCTTTAAAAAAAAAACAGTTGCTGATCCTTCTTTATTTGAAAGACAAGCTATATTAGAGAGAGAGAATCATACTGGTTTGAACTTATCACCGGTTAAAAAACCATTATGGCCTTACCACCCAGTAGAACAGCATGGTGTTGTCATACATGATCTGGCTCCTGTGTTAGAAGAAAACATGCCACATAATCTTTATGCATGTTTAAGTCCTGTTTGTTCTGTCTTTCCTCAAATCCCTTCATTTTTCATGCATTCCCTCCTTCTCTCCAACCTTCTGCTCCTTCCTTTGTGCTACAGTGGAGACTGGGGATAACAGCATCAAGATTACGAACACGTGAAGGACGGAAAGATGGCTCAGTGGCTGAAGGCATTTGCTTACAGGAGTTCCATTCCCTGGGGCCCACAGGTGGGGACAGAACACTGACTCCTCGAGTTGTCCTCTGACCTCCATACACACTGTGGGCCATGGGCACACATGCAGGGCAAACGAAATAGAAGAAAGCTTACGATCAACACATGAAAGAAGCAGTTAGTTGGCAGAGACGAGACTCTTCCCAACCTGGGCTACACAGAACAGATTGTGTTTGAGAATAGCCCACGGGAAAGGCAGGTTTGACGTGAATGAGTCTCGAGCCTTCTGGACCAGCGTGTTTAAGTGGATACCCCTTTTCCACTCTGCTTGCCCACTCTCATCTTTGGGAGTATGTTCACCTAAAATATATTTGCTTTTTGCATGTGTGTGTGTGTGCATGTGCGTGCCTGTATATCTGCACGTCTCACAGTGCACGTGGAGGTCACAGGACAGCTTGTGGGTATTGGTTTTCTCCACGTGAGTTCCAGAGACTAAGCTCAGGTCCTTAGGCTTGTTAGTATGCGTTCTTACAATTAGATGCATCTCACTGGCTTAAGTCCCTTTTCTTGAGCCCTCTCTATTTTTACTTTGTGTGTGTGTGTGTGTGTGTGTGTGTGTGTGTGTGTGTGTGTGTGTGTGTGTGTGTGTGTTGGTTTTTCAAGACAGAGTTTCTCTGTGTAATAGTCCTAACTGTCCTGGAATTCACTCTGTAGACCAGGCTGGCCTAAACTCACAGAGATCCACCTGCCTCTGCCTCCTGAGTGCTGGGATTAAAGACGTGTGCCATCACCACCTGGCTTCTATTTCTATTTTTAACCATGCACCTCTAATACAATTTTTTTTCATTCTGGACACAAAAGCCTAAAAACATCATTGGGTGTTCCTCAGGACTTGAATTCATACTGTGATGGTTAATAATGGTGATGGTTAGTAATTTTTAATTGCTATGTTGATGGGATCCAGAGCCATGTGAGATCCCATCTTGATATGCCTAGGAAGCATCATTTAGTTCAGTGGTTGTCAACCCGTGGGTCATGACCCCTTCCAGTGTGAAACGACCCTTTCACAGGGGCCACAAATCAGATATCCTCTATCAGATTTTACATTATGATTCATAACACTAGCAAAAATTGCAGTTATGAAGTAGCAATGAAAATGATTTTATGGTTGGGGGGTCACCACAACATGAGGAACTGTATTAAAGCATTAGGAAGGTTCTGAATCATTGCTTTAGATTAAGGTCAGCCTCTGAGACTGTCTGTGAGTTTCCCGGTTGGCTTAAATGATACGTGAACATGCATCTTGACTGCAGGCAGGATCTTTCCCTGCCCAGGGTACTTTGAAAAAGAGAAACGCACGTATCCATTGCTTTCTTCTTCCTGCCTTTGCCTGCAGCCTGACATGCGGCTTTGACTTCCCCGCCATGATGGAATGCATCCCTAAATATAAATCAAAATACTTCCTCAGATGGTCTTTATGAGGGTATTTTGAAAAGAAAACTTTAACATCTTATTTATGTGTCTCTGTGTGCATGTGTAGAGGCCAGAGGATGGTATCACATCTCCTGGAGCTAGAGTCGCATTTGGTTGTGAGCTACCTAGCATGGGATCTGGGAACCACACTCAGGTCCTCTGCAAGACAAGGGTGTGCTCTCGACCACTGAGCCATCATTCCAGCCCTTGTCCAGGGACTTTTATCACAGCAACACAAGAGTAACGGAGACATGCGTCCAAGCAGACCTTCCTTCCTTCCCCCGCAGCAGCTCCAGCTAAGCAGACACGGAGAATTTCATTGCTCTGTGTTCCCAGAACCTCATGCCTTTAACTTAGAACAGTTTCTTTTCAGCCATTGAGCCCAATACCACATACATGTTTATGAGGGACAGCACTCTGAGTAAAATGCTGCCAGGATAGGAAGATAACATAGACACAACACGGGTCCCACTGACAGAGTTCACAACCTTCACTGGTTCCTCAGCGCTGAACCCTAGAATCAATGTCAGGGGAAAGCTGCAAGCCGCCTTATCACCTTCATATGGAAGTTTCCAGAAGGCAGGTGGGTGATGACATTGTATTCACTTTTCTATCTGTGCATATTATTCATCCTTCTATCACCACTTAGAGTTCATTTTGCTGAGGATTAGAAAGCAGCTGTTTGAGTGTAATTATAGATAATCTATGCTTAGCCACAGGAGGAGAGTGAATTATATTTAATTCTGTCTTCAACACCCAAGGCCACAGCTTTGAGACTTGGAAGGAACCTGGTATTTACATTTTTAAAAGATTGATCTCTTATCTTTAAGTGTGTGTCTATGTGCATGTGTGAACCTGTACAGTGTCCACAGAGGCCAGTGGAGATGGACAGGATTCCTGGACCTGCAGTTGTGAGCTGCCCGACACGGAAGTTAGGAACAGAACACTTGGGTCCTCTGTAAGAGCATTACGTGATCTTAATTGCTGAGTCATATCTCCAGCCCCAGTTTCCACACTGATTTCAGATAGTATGCAATGGTTAATCTTCAGTCTACTTGGAAAGCATCTGCAAGGGAGTCTCCAGAGAGCTTTCACAGAGAAAGGAAGGCCTGCCCTGAATTTGGGTTACATCTCGTCCAGGCTGGGGTCCTCGACTGAATACAAAGGAGACAGTCAACTGGGTACCAGCATTATCTGGTGTGCTTCCTGACCATGAGTGCTACTCAGCAGCTGCCTCACCCTCCTGCTGCCAATGCCTTCCTCACCTCAGTGAACTACAGCCCCTCAAACCAAGAGCCACAGTTAAACAAAGACCAGTAAAGGCTCTCATAGGCTTGGATTCTCAGAGCTATTCTGTGATCTCAGTCACTGTGGATCTAGTGACTTTACGCCCATCTGCTGCTGAGTTCCAGCAGCTGATGTCATAATGTCTGTGGGACTTATGTAGACATTCCTCAACAGGGTGCTTCCCTCTTACACTAAGACAATAATAAACTGTCCCTTTATTTAATAGAAACTTCACTTTGGGTTCCCATTCTAGTCACATTTCTGTGGCTGTGAGAAAATGCTCTGCCAAAAAAAAAAAAAAAAAGCAACATAGGGAGAAAGGGTTTATTTCAGCTTACGATTCCGCAAGGTACAACCCATCATTTCACTGAAGTCAAGGGAGGAACTCAAGCAGCACAGTCAAGAGCAAAGAGAGACATGAATGCACGCATGCTCCCTTGCTTGCTCGTGATCAGCTTGATTTCATAACTCATATGGTGCATGGCCCTCCAATGGGGGCTGGTGCTACCCATAATGGGCTGTGTCTTTCTATAGTAACAAGTAAAATCTCCCATACGCATGTCTACATTTCAACCTGATCTAGAAATCTCCCCAGGTGATTCTAGATCATCTGAAGTTGACAAGTCTAAACTAACCATCCTAAGGCCTCACTGATGCTCTTTTGTCTATGAACTATCCTAGCCACGTGTGACAACTTCGACTAGAAAAACGTCAAGCCTTCTACGAGTGATGGGCAGTGTCTGCTTCCTGCTAGTGATAGCAACCAAAGTGTGGGCTTCACAGTGTCCTGGCCACAGGCTCTTCCTGTGGTTTCAAAGTCAGCGTGACTTCTCCATCCCATTTCCCACTGCATGGTCAAACTAGGAAGCTACCCACTGAAAGGAGAGGAGCCACAATGTGGAAGGAGTTCAGATCTTTTAATGACTGTATGGAAGGTTCCCTGACAACTTCCACCATGAATTTATTTTCTGCTTCTGTGCGGTGTGTATGTCTCTACATGTGTGTGTATGTGTGCATATGCATATGCATATACATGCATGTATGTGCATGTTTGTGTGTGCATGTGCATATGGAGGCCAGAGGTTCAATCACTTTCCATTTTATTTTATTTTTTTAAGACAGAGTTTCTACTGAACCCTCTACTTATTTACCTAGCTATATTGGTTGGTCAATGAATTTTAAAGATCTGTCTGCACAGTTTATCCCTCCCACCCAATCATCCTATCTCTGGAATTTACAATCATATACTGCCTGCTCATATTTTTTAATGTATGCTAGAGACCCAAACTCAGGTCCTCTTAATTACCACCGAGTCATTTTCCCTGATCTCCATGAATTTAAGTGTTAGAGACCCAAAGATAGGGTCTTCCTTGTAAATGCTGGGCAATCACTCTTCCAGTGACCTACAGTTCCAGCCTCACCATGGATTTTTAGTTTGTTATTATTCTGTATGTTCAGGAGGAGGAATGTGCCCATGTGGAGGTCACAGGAAAACATGGGCGGCAGCTCTCTCTTTCTAACATGTGGGTCCCAGGGATTGAACTCAGATCATCAGGCTTGGCAGCAAGCCCCTTTGCCGCCTGAGCCGTTTGTGCAGCCCAGATTTTTTTTTTTTTGCCACATTAAACTGCAGAGATTTGGAATTGAGCATGTTCCAGGGACCTGAGTGGTTTGCCCCAGGCACTCTGCAGTCCTTACTTTGAACTGCAAGCTGTTGAGTCTTGAGAAGCCCAGGTTTTTAAAGGATTTAATATCCCAAAGCAAACAGTCTGACTGAACTTGGAGTCATTTCATGTTTCCCTCCTGGAAAACAATCCATTCCCCATTGTCCATGGAAGTGGGATCCTGCAAGCTTCCCTGACCTCTCCCATCCCATTCAGGTCTTAGTCCCGTTTGGAGTCCAGTTTCACATCTGAGAAATCTGTTGGAACAGGCAGCCTGTGGCAAAGCTGATAAAAGGGGACATGGTCTTTTAAATTTTTAAACAGATCTTTCCGGTGGTGTTTTGTTCTGGCTCGCCTGACACTGTGTCCCATGGATCTCCTAGGACCTGGGGTCTGAAATGTCATCTCTTGCCTACTGGCAGCTGCTGCTGCCAAGGGTAGGCAGCCTGGCTCCCACAGTGTCTGAGAGGCGGATGGAGCAGGTGTGCCATCCATTCAGAGACAGCTCCTTGACAATGAAAGTCAGCATGATCAAAACGGCAAACTCTGCTCCTAGACTCAGAGCAAACCTAGGGAGGGTGTTAATATCTTCTGTGCAAGACTTTTTTTTCCTTGTGTAAGAATATAGGGTATGCTTTCTTGGGCTTAAACAATATTTTTATATTAAAATTTTAATTACGTTTATTTATGTGTGTGAACGTGTGTGTGTGTGTGTGTGTGTGTGTGTGTGTGTTTGCCTCGCAGTACTCATGTGGAGGTCAGAAGACAGCTTTCAAGAGTTGGTCCTCTCTTTCCACCATGTGGGTCCTTGGGATCGAATTCAAGTTGTCAGGCTTGGTAGTTCATGCCTTTATCTGCTGAGCTATCAAGCCAGACCCTAAAACTTTGTCTTTGAAGTAGGGCCACATTCTGTAACCTAGACTGGTTCCAAACTCAAAGCAATCCTCCTGCCCCAACCTCTGAGTGCTGAGACGACAGGCATGCTGCACCATGCTCAGCTCTGTCTGCAAACCTTTAAGTCCAGATCTCGGGAGATCTTTTGCTAATGTCTCCACAAACACTGTTTTTGTTGCTGTTTCATAAGAGGCGGGGGCACACCAGAGAGGCACTGGATCTTCATTCTTCCTGTGACGTCTGTGGATATTTTGATTTTTTTTTTACTATTTTTTACAGAGGGATTGTCATAAAGGATTGACTTAATAATTTACACTGGGGGCTAGAGAGATGGTCCAGCAATTAAGAAGCCACGAACACGTGCTGCTCTTGCGGGGGACACGAGTTCTCTTCCCAGCACCCACATCAGGCAGCTCATAGACATCTGGCATTCGACCCCCCTCTATTGGCCTTGGCAGGCACTGTACTCATATGCACATGGACACATGCACATAATTTAAAAATTAACTAATAATTAAAATATAAATTTGCACTGATGAATAAACCAGAGGAACCCACATTCACAGTTCTGCAAGGAAGCACGGGACATGGCTTATCTTCCTGGCAGCTATTTCCCCCAGCTTGGCCTTTGCTTTCACACTTACCCTAATTTTCTAAACAGCATAGTTTCTAGGTTGCAAAGGATGATTACCCTGATTCAGAGAAAATGGTGCTGGTGGTGTGTGCATGGACTGTCTGCATTCTTCCCATAGCCAACCGTCCATTCTTTATCCTGTCAGATCTCGTCTCCTCTGATGAGACCGCATGAGAATGGTTCCAGTGGGTGGGCCCATAATAGAAATCTCCATGGGGCAATGAGGACCAATTCTTCAGGGTCACCAGATAGTTGGCTACTTCTATCTAGTATTTCAATCCATCCTGGGGTTAATGTGATTCCGTGTGTATGACAAGCATTTGATAGCTTTAATGCATCTCTTACAGGCTGTTTTCAGCTATATGCTGTGGCTTAAGTAGGCTTGGATATTACCCAGGCTGGTCACCAGGACCTATTGTTGTGGCTAAGGTGACAGAGAGCTCAGCTTCACCTATCAGAGATGAACTGTGGACACACACACACACACACACACACACACATGTACACACAAACAAATGCACTAAATTGAAAAAAAGTTCTCTTTTCTCTACATCTTCACCAGCATTTGTTGTTTGGGGGCTTATTTAATTAGATTAATAATTTTGTACGGGGGTATGTAGTGTGTGTGTGTGTGTGTGTGTGTGTGTGTGTACATGCACATGCATGCAGATGTGTGTGTTGTCAAGAAGACAACCTCAGGTGTCATTCCTCAGATGTCTTCTAGTTTACTTTGGAGACAAGGCC
This sequence comes from Mesocricetus auratus, assembly GCF_017639785.1. Lineage (NCBI taxonomy): Eukaryota > Metazoa > Chordata > Mammalia > Rodentia > Cricetidae > Mesocricetus > Mesocricetus auratus. The sequence goes on from NW_024429206.1 coordinate 21,229,404, forward strand.
TCTCACTGTCCTGGCCTTTGCTAAGCAGGCCACACTAGCTGGCCAGCAAGCTTCCAGGGATCTGCTGGCCTCTGCTTCCCATCACACCATCACTTCCTGTCTCCCAGCATGCACTCGGTTTTACAAGGGATCTGGGACTTGGACTCAGGTCCTCACACCTGCATGATAGGTGCTTTACCAACTAAGCTCATTGACCCAGCCTTCCTTTTAATCATCGGTGTCTGTCAATTGGACAAAGTAAGGGATTTCATTGTGATACATATGCTACATACCCTCTATTGTCTTTTATGATATCTCCCCACACCCCTGCTTTTCTATTCTCTCTCTACTTCTGTTATAGTTTACGTTAACTGTCAACTCGAGATAATATGAAAAATATGAGCTTGGCCTATGGGCACTGTCTTGATCATTAAATGATGGAGGAGGGCCCAGCCCAGTGTGGGTGAGTGTTCTCTGGGCAGGTGACCCTGGACAACCGAGGAGAGGAGCAAGCTAGCTGTGAAGTACCAGCAAGGGTGTGTATGTTTTCTCTCTGCTCTTTCCTATGGATGTGATATGACTAGTTGTTTGGTTCCTTCTTTGTATCCCCAAAGTGAGAGACTACAATTTGAAATTTTAAGCCATATAAACCCTTTCCTTCCCTATGTATTTGGGTATTTGTTGCAACAGATATAAAACTAGAACATTATTCTACTAGGATGGTGCTATCTAACTGTGGTTTTATTTAAATTTTTGTTCATTTATTTTACACTATGGGTGTTTTGGATTATGCCCACATTATGTCTGTACACACTGCCCACAAAGACCAGAGGAAGGTGTTAGAGCTCTTGGAACTGGATTTACAGATGGCTGTAAACCTAATTGTGCGTGCTGGGAATTGAACCTGGGTCCTCTGGAAGAGCAGCCAGGGCTCCTAACTACTGAGGCATCTTTCCAGTCCCTCTCACTGTGATTTCGATTTGTGTTTCCTTGAGAAGCTGTGGCTTTTCTCATTTTCTTATTAGACAGTTCTATTTTTTCTTTTGATATAAATCCATTCAGTTCACTTGCCCATTTTAAAAGTGGATTATTTCTTCTTTCCATTTGTGGTGGGGAACTCTGTCAACTCGAGACAAATCACATGAAGAGAGAGTCTCAGAGGAATTGCCTAGATCAGTTGGCCAATGAGCATGTCTGTGGGGCATTGTCTTGAGTGGGAAGACTGCCTCCTTAAACTGGGTGTTACCTCTGACCCAGATAAAAAGACACAAAAGGAGACATTGTTGCTTCTTTGCCCATTTGGCCTTCACTCTTGCTGATGCATCTACCTATCCTGTTACTGCCACTACAGATTCCTTCTCTGTCATTAGAAACACCTTCTTTGGGCTTCCCACGTGGTCTGAGGATGAGTGGCTCTCCAGGAATCCTCCAAATATTTAGTGCCAGACTGGGACTTCTGAGACACTCAGCTGTATGTGTGTGTGTGTGTGTGTGTGTGTGAGAGAGAGAGAGAGAGAGAGAGAGAGAGAGAGAGAGAGAGAGAGAGAGAGAGAGAGAGAGAGAGAGAGAGAGAGAGAGAGACTTTGGCTATCATCCTCAAGTGTTGTCCACCTTGTTGGTTAGACAGGGTCTACCATTGGCCTGGAATTTGCTGATTTGGCTAGGCTGGCTGGCCAGTGTAGATCCCCAGGGCTGGCTGCTATCTCCCTCTCCCCAGCATTGGGATTACCAACACCTATCATTATGCTTGGCTTTTCCTTATGTAGGTTCTGAGGGCTGAACTCAGGGTCTTGTGCTTACAAGGCAAGTATTTTACTTGTCTGAGTCCTCTCCCTAGCTCACAGTGGACTTTTAAAGATTTATCTTTATATATATATATATATATATATATATATATATATATATATATCTGGGTATGTGAGTGCTGGTATCTGAGGAGATCAGAGGTCTCCATCGAATGCCCTGGATCTGGGACTGCAGGCAGTTGTAAGCAATCTGACGTGGGTGTTGGGAAACAATTTTAGGTCCTCTAGAAAAGCAGCAAGCACTCCTAACCACACAGCCGCCTCTTTAGCCCCGCCCCCTCTTGGGTATTTGCCTTGTGATGAGTAAGTGATGACCACACTTGGGGCAGGTCACCCTCATCTCATACTTATAGCAAAAAAGATGAGCATGTGGTTCCAAACAAAGAATATGGGGCTTTCTTTTCCAGCTTCTGAACTGCAGATGCCAGCTGTACCCCGGGTTTGTCACCAGCTGGCACGAATGAGTTACAGGCTCGGTTCTCATATTGCTCCCGTTCTCTCTAGCATTTCCAGGCAAGCAAGTAATGAGCGACCAGAAAAACAGGACTTCAAGAACGAATTCAAGCAAACAAATGTTAGGCGAGTCCTCCGGGGGCCTGTAGAGGGCAATGAGGCATGTTATATGAAGATTAGCAGACAGAGCAGGCAATCTTTCTAAATAAATAAATGATGAGGTGGTAAATACTGGCCGCCACCTTCATTTCCTCAGCTGTTTTTCCCCTTGAACATTTCTCTGCCTGGTCAAAGAACTTTGCTCCTTATTCAGCCAGACGCCAGGGGAGTGAGACCCAAATGCATCAGCATTCGTGAAGGCTGCCCATGGCTCTCAGCCCGCGCCTCCTACGAAAACACCAATACAAGGGATCATGGTTTGAATGGTCCTTCCTACAATTAAACTTTTTTTAATATTTTATTTTAATTCTGTAACTCTTTATCTGTGTGGGGCTATGCGTACAAGTGTGTAATTGTCTGCAAAGGCCAGAAGAGGGCACTGGATTCCCTGGAGCCGGAGTTACCAGGGATGGTGTGTCACCCAACGAGGGTGCTGGAGACAGAACCTGGGTCCTCTGCAAGCTCAGCACATACTCATAACCACCAGCCATCTTGCCAGTCCCACCTCCCCCTCCCCCGATGTGTGTAGCGATGCGAAGTCCCTACGCTGCACCGGTACACCAGCGTATACGATAGCGTTAGCTGAGCTGAATCGGGGACGGGTGAAAGAAAGATAGAGTATCCGTTTTCTTGTTACTGAGACCAAATACCCGACAAGAAACGAGGATGAGTTTATTTTGGTTCACTGTCCAGGGGCTAAACAGTCCATCGTGATGGGGAAGGCATGGTGGTGGGACCCGCTCCTGTTTGTGTAGTGGAAGGAGGCTGCTTGTTCATGTCCTGGCCAATCAGGAGGCGGAGACGGGTAACGCCGGTACTCAGCTGACTTCCTCCTTTTCCCTGTTTCATCAGGGGTACCAGCTCATGGGACAGTGCTGTTGGCGTCTAGGGTAGATCTTTCTTTCTCAGCAAACGCCCTACTAGACACACCCAGAAGTGTTCTGCATTAATGCCCTAGATGTCCTTCCTTCTCTCCCTCCCTCCCTTCCGTCATTCTTCATTTCTGCCCCTCCCTCCTTTCACCCCCTCTCTCCATCTTTCCTTCCTTCCCTCTCTCACTCTCCACCTCCCTCCCTCCTCGTGTCTCCTTCCTCCCTCCCTTCCTCTCTCTCTTTAGTCTACACATCTCCAAATCCTTTAAGGGATCACCCACTTGGCACAGCAATTGGACCCTGTAGGTACTGCTAGCTAAACCATGGGTGGAGGAGATAACCAATCGGTAAGAGTACCTCCTGTGACAGCTGGGGGACCCACGTTGGAATCCCCAGCACCCAGGAAAACAGCTGTGTGTGGCCACATGTACCTGCAAGCCTAGCACCGGGCAGAAGTTGGAATCCAGGGGCTTGCTGGCTGCCCACCTAGCTAAAACATACAGCAGGCTTGTGCAGCACGAGACTTTGTCTCAAGGCGATAAGGCAGACAGCAGAGGAAGAAACCATTGTCCTCTTTGGTCTCTGCACATGTGCTCGCCAACTGATGCACACTCGCACGTGTACATACGTAGTGCACGTGTGCACATGAACACACACATACACGCACGCACTTAAAAAACAACTTGTTATTCCAGGCTCTCCATGACTTAGACTGGTTATTGGACAATTCGCTTCCTCAAAGCTCATCATCTGTGTTCAGCATCCATTTTTGCTTGCATCAAAGCTGCCATCATTTCTCCCCTGGGACATTTTCATCTTACCTGCCCGAGACCTGTTGGATGCCCTCCCAATTCAGAGAACAGGGAAAGATCCTTTAGAACACAGATTAAAGCATGTCTGTATGAGTCAGAATTCTCCAGAGGTCTGGGTCCTCACAATCCACATCCATATGCATGTACATATATATTATAAACATATAATACATGTGAACATAAAACATTTCATGTTATTATGTGTCTTATATATTACTTGTACAGTACTACGTTATGTATAATGCATATATTCCTTATGAGGAATTTCCTTATATAGTTACAGTGACTGAGAAACCTCAATTCTGCCCTTTGAAGTGAATAGTACAAAGACACACCAGCCGAGATAGCTCGGCTGAATCTATTTTGTGCTCTCTAGACTTCCTGGTCACACTTCTTCTGGTCACAACTTCTTTTCCTAAAGGCCTTTGCTCTAGAGACACTGTCCCAGATACCCAGAAACCCTGCTTAACCCAATCTCCTGAGGCCAATGAGTCAACACAAAAATTAAGCATCATAAAGTCCACCTACCCAGAGCACACACAGAGAGTTATATGATGGCTGACTCCTCCCATAGCTCATGAGGAAGGCTTGGCCTGCAGTGCAGCAATGCTTAGAGGTGGAACTTTGGGAGGTGAGTCCATTGATGGATGTGGATTCTTAGGACTTAGACCTCCTCAATGGATCAGCCCTTTGATGGATATGGATCAATGAAGGCTTCTACCTAATCAATGGGTGGATGCTTAAGGTCCAACCCTCATCAGCAGTCCAGTTCATTGGTGGATCCACAGTTTCATGAGTACATTAGTTACTTTTTTTGTTGTTGTTGTTGTTCTCCATGGCTTTGGAGTCAGTCCTGGAACTAGTTCTTGTAGACCAGGTTGGTCTCGAACTCACAGAGATCCACCTGCCTCTGCCTCCCAATTGCTGGGATTAAATGTGTGCGCCACCAAAGCCCGGCCATTAGTTACTTTCCTATAGCTGTGATTACACCATGGCCAAAAGCAACTTGGAGGGAAAAGCTTAACTTCTTTATTTTCGTTTATTCCATGTTACAGATTGTAGTCATTTATCCAGGAAAGTCATGGCAGGAATTCAAGGCAGGAGTGGATGCAGAGGCCATGAAGGAGGGCTGCTGACTGGCTGGCTCTTCATGACTTGCTCAGCCTGTTTTCTTAAACACCCCTGGAAAATGGACCCTGTGGTGGCACTGCCTCCAGTAGGCTGGGTCATCCTATATTAGCCATTAATCAAGTAAATGTTCTACAGGCTTGCCCACAGACCAATGGACTACGAACTGAAATCTGAAACTATGAAGCAAAATAAACTTCAAATATTTTGTCACGATGGCAGAAAAAGCTCACTAACACACCTTCCTACCCTTCTGTTCTCTCATTTGTCATGGTCAGGCTGGCCAGCCTACAGTATTGGGAATGTACTCACCTTTCAGATTAGATTTAGAATAGTTAACTGAGTATGCTGTAAGAAGGAAACAGGCTAGACAGTAGCTGGAAAGGGTAATGGGCTGTAGGGCATCCCACTGGGAGAAGCCTTCCCAGCATGGTGAGTTTCTCTGTGGGTAATAATTCACACAATGTAAAGAAGGATGGTCCAGATTGGCATGTACACAGTTCTGGGAGGTTATAGTTTGAGCGGCTCACACACAACCTCCAGTTGTGTAATCTCTGCTATGCAAATCTGATCTATGCAAATCAGGGCCATGCAAATCACTCATGCAAATCTGCGCTCAGTCCTGGTCAAAGGCTATGACCATAACATGATGGGCTGCTGCTCTGAGGTGCCAGGTTACAGCACTCTTTGGCTGGCTTTTGGGATTTCTGGACCATGCCAGTGAAAATTCCCTAATGGGGACCCTGTTCCTCTGACTGGTCTTCTATCCTCTTCCAGCCATCCGATTCTAGCCACGCTGGCCTCTCTCTTTATTCCACAACTGGGCCAAACTGGCTGCACTGGCTGTGCTTTCTATGTTTATTAGTTACTCTTCTGTTGCCTCAATAAAATACCTTGACAAAGACACAAGCTAGGAAGGAAAGGTTTTTGTTTTATTGGCTCGAAGTTCCAGAGAGTGGTACAGTATATCGTGGTGGAGAAAGCATAGCCACAGGAGCGCCAAGCTGGCCTGGCAACTAGGACGTCATTTGTATTTGCATTCAGGAAGCAGAAAGACAGGAAGTAGGGCCATTCTATATGTCCCATCTCCCCGCCCCCCAAAGCCCACAGTGACATACCTCCTCCAGGAAGGCTACACCTTCTAGAGATCTCAATCTTCCCAAACAGCACCACCAACTGGGGACCAAGTATTGAGACACGTGAGTCTGTGGGAAACGGCTCGCATTCAAGCCACAACATGTATGGGAATATCCTTCCCTCAGGAATCCAGGGCTTGCTCTTTGACTTCGCATGGATCAACTATTTAAACACTGCCTCACGCCTGCTAGGACCATTCCAAACAGTCTACCCCACTTGCAACATCTGTCTCCCTAATCCAAATTATATATCAATTTCCTTCATATTCGCTCCACAGACTAGGCCTATTTTGCTTTTACGTACTGGGATATGAGTATGGAGGGCATGTGCTGACATTTCCAGCTTTTGGTGCCCCGGATGAAGAGCCGGGCCAGCAACATATGGCTAGCGATAAAACAGGCAGTTTGTTAAGAGAAAGACGCTCCTGAGAATGGAAGCGGGCTGGAGAGACCGAATAGGTCAGAGGCTCAAAAGCATCTCTGTTCCCTGCAGCAGCGTGACATTTTATAGGTCGTTTGCATAGTGCCTCCTACTCTCATATTTGCATATCCACTTGTGTGCTCTGCCCCTTGAGGTTAGCCCTCACTGGGAGGGGTTTCCTCTCTCCCGGGGAACTAGGCTTTGTCTTGTAGATTTCTCTCTCTCCCTCCCCCGCCTCTCTCCTTTCTCTTCTCCCACACCGCGTCCCCAGTGCCAGAACTCTTAGCTGAATGTGAAGTTTGAAGTGCGTGCGGCTAAGTTCACATGTTTAACACTGACTCACAATTATTGTACTGAAACCCAACAGTGTTGCTTCCATCAGATTTGCATGCCTTAAACCCTGAATGGTACCTCTCCTTGTGCTGATGGTCAAAAATTCTGGCCTCAAAGGTAATAGGAGCTAGTTGACTCTGGATGGAAAGATGGATGACCATGGCCTAGGAGCACAGATTCTGGTTACCCCAAATGCAGTGACAGTTTCGTGAAACTTTTATAGTAATGGGAAAAGAAAAATCACAAACCAAAGCACTTTAAGAAGTATACTTCAGGTAGATGGGCTATAGGCCTCAGATGCTGTCTGATGACAATCTTAGCCTCTGAGTTGGTAGAAGCCAGGTGTCTGTTTGTACACTCCAAAAGGGTTTATTTAACAGTCACAAAGTTGTTAATTCAAACACAAGCATGGGAAATGCAGTAAGTGGCTAATTAAGGGGGGAGAGACAGCCCAAGATAATATGTCTCCACAACCACAGACGTTCTGATCAATCAATCCACCTTGTTGGAATCTTTGAGACATGAAAGGCTTTTAAGGCATACTTTTTTTTTTTTTTTCTGGCAACTTCAACTCACACCTGACTCAGCTCCACAATTTCTGGATTGTTCTGCAACATCCAAATATTGTTCTTGGCTGGTTCCAAGTCTTGTGGAGTGTTTGGCCTGCCATTTGAGTTCTGGGTTGCCCCTGTATTTTTAGAAGAGCACTTGTGTGTTTGCTAGGGCCAATTCTAGCAGCTGTTTCTCTGGGTCCCTTTCCATGGGCTAGTTCATTTTCACATTCTGTACAAATGTGCAGTGATCCTGCAGCTCTCACCATTCCGGCTCTGAGTGGCCTTGGGCATCGAAGCTCATCAGTTAACACTCTCGGGGGTCCATGAAAGGGATTAAAATGCAGGTCTAAGATTTGGAAGGATGTAGGGTGAATAAAGAAAGATTATCCTGAAAGAGTCCTATATCCATGCATGAGAAAACCCTATTCATCTCCATTGTTTATTGTTTGGGACTGAAATGTCCCTGTGTGTGCCTGAACACCTGGACCCCAGCTGGTGATACTGTTTGGGGGTTATTCTGGTGAATGTGGGTCACTAGTGGGTCCTTTGCTGTTTATAGGCTGGTCCCATTTCCATTCCTCTTATCTCCTGATCCACCATAGATGCTACAGAATGGCTATGATGGTTAATTTAATTGCCAACCTGATCTAATCTAGGATCACCTGGAAAAGTCTCAAAGAGGGACTATCTACATTGGGTTGCCCTGTGGGCATGTCTATAGAGATCACATTAAGTTGATTGATATGGAAAGACTCAGCCCACTGTGGGCGGCACCAATCCTTACACCGGGAGTCTTAGCCTGTATGACAGGAAAGCAATCAAGCTGAGCTCAGGCAAGCAAAGAAGCAAGCATTTCCTCTGCTCTTAACTATGGCTGTGATGGGACTAGTCATTTCGAGTTCCTGCTGCGGTGATCTCCCCAAGGAAGCCTGCTTTCCCCAAAGCTTATTTATAGCATGGTATGTTATAGCCACAAAGGTGAAACCAAAACACTGGCCTGTTCCCACAACCATGACTTCCATACTCACAATTGGCTAATATTCTCTGAAACCAGCAGCTGGAATAAATCCTCCTTCTCTTTACTTACTTCTGTCAGGTATTTTGCCATAGTGGGAGGAAAAGAAACTAAGAATCCCATTTATATATACAATTTATGTGTGTTAAAAATTGAAGGAGAGACTGGAGAGATAGCTCAGCAGTTAAGAGTGCATACTGCTCCTGCAGGGGACCCAATTTGATTCCCAGCACCACCTGTTCTCCAGCTCCAGGGTCTCTGATGCCCTCTTCTGGCTTCAGCAGGCACTGCACTCCATGCATACACACCCACATAGGCACACAGGATACACAAAATTAAAAATAATAAAAATAATTATATGTAAATGCAAGTAAAATTAGCAATCTGATAAGGGAAGCTGAAGACAAAAGGAGGAGTCTGTGATGGTTAATATCATGGTTCAGACCCAAAGGCACATTTCTGAACATCTCTGTGGGGAGTTTCTAGATTGTGTTAACTGAGGAGGAAAAAAAATCCCTAAATGTAAGCAGTGGCATCTCATGGACTGGAGTCCTGGACTGAATAGAAAGGAGAAGTTGAGCTGAGCTCCAGTATTCATCTCTGACTTAGTGTTCCTGCTGCTGTGATGAAACACCATGACCAGAAGCAACTCGGGCTGGAAAGGGTTTACGTAAGTTCACAACTCTCAGGTCATCACTCAGGGAATCAGGCCTGGAACCCGGGGCAGGAACGTGGAGGAGGAACTGAAGCAGAGAACATGGAGGAGCGCTGCTTACTGGCTTGCTCCTCATGTATTGCTTGGCTTGCTTTCTTATACCGCACAGGAGTGGCGTCATCCACAGTGGGACTGGGCTCTCCTACATCAACCATTAATCAAGTAAATGCCAATATGGTGGGAACATTCTCTCAACTGAGGCCCCCTCTTCCCAAGTAACACTAGCTTGTGTCAAATTGATGTAAAACTAGTCTTCAAACTCTCTGCTTCCTGACTGCTGATACAATGTGACCAGATGCCTCACACTCTGTCACCATGACTTCCCCACTAGGTTAGACTGTATCCTACGGGAGCCTAAATAAACCCAAGTTGCTTCCAGTCAGTTGCCACAGTATCGAGAGAAATAAACAATACACCCACTGTTTCCCACTTGCTCCCATGAGCTGCCCAGACCGTCGATTCTTTCTAGAAAATTCTTCCGATTATGTCTTTACACATGGCCATTCATTCCCCCTTATGGAATTATGTTGAAAACCAAGAGGTAACTCAGAGCCCACAGCAATAGACTGTAGATGATGCCTAGTCTCAGGCCAACAGAATACATGGACAGTGCATTCCTCTTCCAGGGTTACCATGACAAAATGTTGCTGACTGGTGGCTCTATGTAATGAAAATGTATTTTCTCACAGTTCTGCAGGGTAGAAGCCTGAGGAAATAATAAATGTGCCAGCAACCAAGCTTTGCTCCTTCATTCCTTCCTTCTTTTCCTCCCCCTCCTTCACTTTTTCTCCACCCTTCCCCTTTCGTTCTGTGGCAGCACTGCAGATTAAGCCCAACAGCAATGAAAGACACAACTAATACACACATAATTTCTCACTTTCTCTGGCCCCTGGGTTAGCAACCAAAGAATGAGCTACACAGCCACATCTAGTGAATTGCATCCCAGATCCTAAAGCACTGTGTGTGCATGTGTGCTGTATGTGTATGTGCACACATATGTGAGCAAGTAGAGACCAGAGGTCAATCTGGGGTGTCTTTTATTAGATACCAGATACCCTATCTTTTGAGACTGGATTTCTTACTGGCCTGAAGCCCACAAAGTGGGTGAGGCTGGCTGACCAGGAAGCCCCAAGGATAACTTCCCAGCTCAGCATTAGTTATTAATCACCACAACTGCCACAACTGGCATTTTAAGCAGAAATTGATGACCAGACTTAGATCCTCATTATTACAAGGCAAGGAGAATGACATTTGGGAGGTGTTCTGAGCTGTCTCCCAAACCTTCTCCCATCCTTTAACAGTCTGTGTTGATGTTGGTCTCACCAAGCTGGTCTTGAGCTCACTCTGTAGTGCAGGGTAGCCTTGAAACTGTGATTCTCATGCCTCAGTCTTCCACGTGGCTGAGATGTCTGACTATGTCCTTTGTGCCTTTCTGTGGCTGTGGCAATGTGCATGTAGTGTGTGGTTATGACACTCATTATATTAGGTTGGAACCTGTCTTAATGACTTTATTTTACATCATAGACCCTATCTCTGAATACAGTTGCATTCTGGGAAATCAGAGAGCAAAGCTTCAATATATTCATTTTCGGAGGGCGCAATTTAACCTGCAACAGATGGAAAAGGCATCAGATGGGGACGATTTAGAGTCTCTAAGAAATACAGACCACTAGGTTCTGGGGTCTGTTGAACACATTTATTTCATCTACTGGGACAAAGAGCCCCAGAAAGGAAAGACACCTTGCTCACAATGACCCAGTTCATGGGCTCAAGACTCAAACCCAGGGTTTGTGTGGGTGTCTATCCAGGAATTTTCCTAGGAACCTGCTAGGCTGTTTCCACCTCACTGCCCCTGGTGAGAATGCAAAGCTGTCAGAAGGTGATTAGCAATTTAGAAAAAATGGAGAAATGAATGCACAGTGCCCTGAAGGCAAGGCAAATATTCAATTCCTAGTTTTATAAAAGCAAAGCAAGCAACATAAGTACGGCTGTGCTACTCAGCTGTAATTGTTGGAGCACAGCCTATGGGACCACAGAACTTTGAAAAGGTCTATTGAAGGCAGGGATGATGGCATGTGCCTGTAATCCTAGCACCGAGGAGCCTAAAGCAGAAGGATTGTTGAGTTTGAGATCAGCTCTGGGCAACATAGCAAGATCCCCCATATAAATGAAAAGGTTCATCTGTTTCCCTCTTTGAACTTTCATTGTCTAATGGGCAAATAGTAGAATATTCTAGATACTACACTCACGTGGGAAAATACCGTTGCTGTAGTGATGAATGGAATGTACGAAGCAGCAATGCTAACCCAAGTTTTACAAGATCAAACAATGTTACTCTTCTGTAGTAGTCTCATTTCTGATGCTAGATTAAATACCTTGGCAGAAAGAAGCTCGGAAGAGGGGATGGTTTACTTGGCTTACAATTCCAGGCTGTAGTCCATTATTGTGGGAGGTCAAGGGAGGGATTTACAGCATCACATCCATAGTCAACAGCAGAGAGGATAAGTGCATGGATCCTTGCTTGCTTACTCTCAGCTTTCTTTTCTCATGCGATGGTCAAGCTGCTCTGCCTAGGGAATGGTGCTGCCCACAGTGGGCTGGGTCCTCCTACATCAATTAACAATCAAACTAATCCTGGCCAGATATGATCGTAGGACAATTTGATCTAGAAAATTCCTCAATAGATTCTCCATTTCCAAGTGAGTCTAGGTTGTGCAAAGTTGATAGTTAAAACTAACCAGCACATCTTCCAATTTGTGTTGCTTCTGAGATGGGGTCTAGCTGTGTAGCTAGGATTACAGGCATGCACTTACCTGGCTTTTCCGATTTTCTTTTTTATGTTTTGAAAAAGTTACTTTTTGGCAACATGTGCTATAATATCAACATGAATTATAATGATTAGATTTGGGATAATTTAATATACCAATCTTTAAAAATGTTTATATTCTAAAGTCTGAAGTAACAAATGTTGATAGAATACATATAACACAGCCTTGGAATCCTCCATCATTTTTAGCATTGTAGCTGGATATGGTGCTTGTACTTCTGTAATTCTAGCTAAATATGAGGCTGGAACTAGAGGATACAGAGGTTATGGCCAGCCACGGTGACATAATGAGGTCCCAAGACAAAAGTTTAAAAGTAAAGGCTGGGGGGTGTAGCTAGGTGGTAGAGTGCTTCCTGGGCATATCCAACCAAAGATCTGGATAACATCCTCAGCATTACTGGATGATGATGATGATGATGTCTGAGGATGTAGCTCAGAGATAGAGTGCCTGCTCTGAGTACCATCTCCAGCATTACAAAAATAGTTGTGGCAGCACTGATGGTGGCCTAGGTAGAGTGCTTAGCTTAGCATGTGCAAAGCTCTGGGTACCATCCCCCAAATTATAAAATGATCTATCTTGGCGACTGGGTGATATCTCAGAATGTATAAACAAGGCCCTGGGTCCTATAACCAGAACAGTTGGCATGCGTCTGAGGATGCACACTTGTGCACAACAAGGCTCTTATTTCCCAAGTGCATCCATGCTGAGATGTGCTACTGCTGAGAGCTATAACAGCAGCTTATGCTCTCTTAGAGAGTTCTGGGAGGAGGTAGGTGCTTTTGTTAACCTCGTTATCCTCTGGAGGAAAAACAGGCACTGGGAGATGAAGTAACTTTCCTGCAAGCCACACAGCTAATTACCCACAGAGGGAGAAGGGCTGCGCTCGGAAAGCCTGGTGCTTATCATAGCTCAGTGCACAGAACAAGGTGAGGTCTTTTGTCAGGGAGCATGGGACTCCAAACAGAAAGCAGAGACAAGGTCCACACCAAGGAAGTGGGAAGGGGAGATGGATCTTGCTGCAGATCCCGTACCACACGCACATAGAGGAAAGAACTTGGATCTGGAGAGAGGGCTCAGTGGGTAGAACACTTGCCATATACGCACGATGGCCTGAGCTGGATCCTTGAAATCTACATGAAGCTGGGTGCGGAAATGCCATCTGTAACCCCAGCACCCCCACAATGATGTGGGAGGTGGAGACAGAAGAACTATCACATCATAGCTAGGTTTCTATCACTATGATAAAACACTATAATGCAAAGCAACTTAGGGAGGAAATGGTTGATCGCAGCTTACACATTTTAGTCCATTATGAAAGGACATCAAGGCGGTAACTCAGGGTGGCAAACAGAAGCTGAAGTCATGGAATAGCTCTGCTTACTCCTTTGCTCCCTATGGTTTGCTCAGCTTGCTTTCTTATATCACCCAGGACCTCCTGCCTGCAGGTGGCATGGCCCTTAGGGGGCTGCTCCACCATCAGCCATCAGTCAAGAAACGCTCCACAATCTTGCCTACAGGCAATCTGATGGAAGCGTTTTTCTCAGTTGGCATTTCCTCTTCCCAGATGACTCTAGCTTGGGTCAAACTGAAAAAAACAAAAAACAAAACAATTAACCAGCACACCCCAGAAGCTCATGGGACAGCTATCCTGGTGTACGAAGTTGTAAACAACAAAAAGAAACTCTCCTTCAAACAAGATGGAGATGATATGTAACATGCGAGGCTTTCCTCTAATCTCCAAATGAGCATATAGCACACATGTGCCCCACCACCTCTGACCTGAGGGCGTGTGCATACACACGAGACTTTTTCTGTTAAAAGACCTTGACTTTGAATAGTAACCATGAGCAAAGAGGAACATGTATCGTCCTTTTAAGTCATTCTGCCAGGTGTTTTATTACAATGACGACTGGAGTGATAAAGGATAGACAATACAACAGAGCCAAGTCAGCTCTTAGGAGATGCCACACGCAGGAAGCATCAGGTGCTCACGTGGCATGGGAAGGAACATCACATGGTAGATACATTCAGTGTCAAAGCTAGCAGAAGCTCACAGTGTGGGGTCTACTGCCCCTTCATATCCCAGGGATGGAAAACAAATAGGTCCCTCAACATCCATCCAGGAAGGACAAATAAAAAGAATGAGAACTTCAATGATCACGATCAAAGAAAGGGTGTTCTTTTGAACTTCTAAAGGATGATGGCAAGAGTCCTTTCCTAGAGACACAGTATGTGACCAGTGTGGAAGAAAGGAAGGGCGAGGTGCTCTTTAACTAAGGTTTTATTTCTGCCCTATGGTGTGTTCTATACCTTAGGAAATGGACAAGAGGGAAATACTTTTTGCATCTACTTCCCAATTATCCCTTTATCTCTTCACCTATTCACCCATTCACCTACTCACTCATCTATCTGTCCATCCATTGACTAGACTAACCCATTCACCCTAGCTACCTATGCATCTACATTCATCCATACAGCAATTCACTATCCATCCACCAATCCATCTGCTATCAATCCATCTATCCATTCACCAATCTGATCACCTCATTCATTTCCATGTATCTATCCACTCACCTCTCTATCCATTCATCCATTTATCCATCCATCTACCTACTCCCCAACCATTTATTAATCCAGCCATCCAAATATCTACCCATCTAGATAGCCATCTATTTGATCATTCCATTCATTAATCTATCAAGTCATTTATTTACCGACCCATCCATCCTACATAGTTTTCTTTAAGACCAATGACATGCTAGATACCATGTCAAGTTACTTAGGAGACAAACTGACGAATAAATACATCAGATACAGAGAGCTTCTCTGTTGTAATCCTACTGAGAAAGGAGCTAATGAAGCAATTACAAATATTTCAAGTATACTGAGAAGAAAAGGGGACATTAAAGGGGCCGTGGGAACACAGATGTAAGGCAGGGGGAGAGGGCAAAGAACGCTGCTTAGAAAAGAGGAAGATGGTTCACAGCAGAGTGATTCAGACTGCATGAAAACTCAGCTAAAACCCTCTGTGGAAGGATCCAATTAAAATATAGGAAGGCTATATTTCTCACATGTGCATTTGAATATATGACTTTAGCTTTTATTTAACTGAGTTCAAAAAAAGTGCAATCCAGTCAAATCCCAGACCCAAATCCTGTCTCTAGAGCTGTATAGTAAATCCTCCATTAGCAGCCACACAAAGGCCATTGTCTCAAAGGCAGTCATTTGGATTTCAGTGTGATCTGAATTTGCAAGCTGGTGTGAATTGAGACGTGGTATTTATCCAAAGTGGAAAATCTGCTTGCTGGTTTCAGAAAAGAATGACAACCAGAAGAACAGAAGAGGTCAGCAGGAAGGTGACACTTGCAAAGCTTTTTGCCCCTAGCAATTATTCTCTTTTTTTTTCCTGCTAAAATGTTCTGATTCAACCCCTACAAATTCCACCTTATTTTAAAAATTGTTCCCTGGTGCAAATGGTCCAGAAATTGTGATAAAACTATCAGTGCATGAATGAAAGGTAAAAGCTGCCAGGTTCCCTGCTTCTTTCCCCACAGAACACCAAAACCAAAGGGAAGCAATCTGCATCGGCATCTCTTGATAGCCCCAACTAGGTGTAGGGGCAAGGAGAGAGAGATGGGACTTCACCCCTTCCTTTGGAATCTCCTTCATGCTAGGGATGATAAGGATGTGTGGGGATATGGCTTAGCCTGTTACGCCTGCTTTGCAAGAGTGAGACCTGAGTTCAGACTCCCAGCACCCACATAAAACCTGGGTATGGTGGTATGTGATTATTGTAGTCCCAGTTCCTAGGGGAGGTGAAGACAGAAAGATTTCCAGGTGCCTGGCAGTCAGCATCTCCGAATCGTCTAGTTCAAGGCTCCGTGAGAGACCTTATTTCAAAACTAGGTGGGGAGCAACAAAGGGAAACACCAGACACACACACACACACACACACACACACACACACACACACACACAATGGTAAATGTGAGAAGAGAAGGCCTCAGATCAGGTTGGCATGTAGGAGGGCCCAGCCCACTGAGGGTGGCTCCATTCCCTGGGCAGGTGGGCCTTGGCTATATGAGAAATCAAGCTGTGCATGAGCCTGTGATTAAGCCACCAAGCGGCATTCCTCCATGATTTCTGCTCTAACTCCTTGACTGAGTGAGTTTCCCAGTTGTAGGTAGTGTTGCTTTGAGTAGCCAGCTGTCCTTCCTGCATGTTTCCCGTCCTACCTTCCTTCAAAGATTAACTGTGACCTGGAAATAAAAATGAAAATAAACACCAAGCTGCCTTTATTACAGTAACAGAAAGGAGACAAGAAAAGCAAGGAACACAGCTGAGGCCTCAGCTTACATTCCCGGGTAGAGGATGGTCTTGTTCTTGCCAACCGCGGTGATCTTCCTGATTAATTTCTTAGAGAATGACTATGGTGGCCAGATAGATGGGACAAGTATCAATGTCCTGGGTACAATCTCCACTGAGGTTTAAGAATCTACTGGACATAGTGTTTGCTGTTCCTTCCTTGTTAATTGTGGGAATGTGACAACCCTATAGAGAATCTGGGAAGAGGCCCTGTAAGGCTGCCTTTGGAGTCTGAGTCCAGTGTTGCCGGCACAATCCAGAATACTGTAGGTGGTAGATATGTCTAGGGTGGCCACACACTGTGCTCAGCTTCCTCTCTGTCCTAGTCCCTTTTTTGCTGCTGTGATAAAACACAGTGGAAAAAAAAAGTAATTTAGGGGAGGAAGATGTTATTTCATTATACACATCCAGGCCATAGTCTGTCATCAAAGACAATCAGGGCAGTGACAGGGAGGTGGAAACTACAGAGCACACTGCTTGCTATCATACTCTCTACCTCAGCCACATTCTCTTGTTCAGCTATCTTTCTGACATAGTCCAGGCCCATCTTTCTAGGGATGGTGCCGCCTACAGTGGGCAGGGCTCTCCAGTGTCAATTATCAATCAAGATAATCCCTCACATATATGACCACAGGCCAATCTGGTCTCCAAAATCCCCTGACTAAGACTTCTGTTAGCTCTCAGATGATGACTCTAGGCTGTGTCGAACTGAGGGCTGAAGATAAGTAGGATACTCTCTTCACAGGACATATACTGATCAATTTGATTGGACTAAGAAAAACCTAGGAGATCAGTAAAGCACACCCTCATGGTGTGCCTGTGAGGAAAACACCAAAGACATTGAAAGATTCTGAGGGCTCTGAGCTAACCAATGGACTCCTTGAGGGATTTATTACATCGTCATGTTATACATCATCATGGGAAGTAGTGATAAGTAGAACCTTTTGTAAGAGGCAGGTCACTGAAAGCATGCCTTGGCTATATTTTGCCCTGGCTCCTCCATGTGTCTCCGTTTCTTTGCTTCCTGTCTTCTAAAGGGGAAAGAAGAGGCAAACATTGCACTACCACAATGTTATGCCCATGGGAACCATTCTGCCATGAACCAAATTTCTGAAACTGAGCCAAAATGAATCCCTCCCTCATTCATTCTTTCCTTTCTTCTTGCCAGGTATGGTGGCATATACCTTTGATTCCAGCACCCAGGAGGCAAAAGCAGGCTGATCTATGTGAGTCTGAGGACAGCCTGGTCTACATAAGAAGTATTAGGCCAGCCAGGGCTACATAGTGAGACCCTATCTCAAAGAGGGAAAAATGAATGAAAGACTTTCTTTCTTCTTTCCTTTTTTGTTGTTGATTTTAGACAAGGTCTCCTAGTCTCCAAAGGCACCCAGGCTGGATTGAACTCATGATCCTCCTGCTTTTGTGTCTTCTGTGCGGAGATTACAGGTGTGTCACCATGCCCAAGGTCAATACTTTCCACAGGAAGAAAATTTAGTTGATCAATTTTAATATGAGTCATATTCCCAAATTATGGATTATAGGATGTTATGTGTTTGGAAATCCTGTCTTTATTAGTGATATGCTTGAATGGCCTTATTATAAAATCCCAGATTACTTAGATGAAAAATAAAATTATTGAGGCTGGAGAGATGGCTTAGAGGAGAGGTTCTCAACCTGTGGGTCACAACCCTTTCACAAGGGTCACATATCATATATTTACATTGTGATTCATAACAGCAAAATTACAGTTATGAAGTAGCAACAAAAATAATTTTGTGTTTGGGGGTCACCACAAAGGATTGAGGCAAGCCGGGCGTTGGTGGCGCATGCCTTTAACCCCAGCACTCGGGAGGCAGAGGCAGGCGGATCTCTGTGAGTTCGAGACCAACCTGGTCTACAGAGCGAGTTCCAGGGCAGCCTCCAAAGCAATGCAGAGAAACCCTATCTGGAAAAACCAAAAAAAAAAAAAAAAAAAAAAAAAAAAAGCAAAAAGGATCGAGGCATTAGGAAGGAGAGGATAAGAACACTTGCTGCTCTTAAAAGGGAAAAAAGGACCCAAATTCAGTTTCCAGTAACTGCATCAGGTTTCTCACCACAGCCTGGAACAACAGCCCCAGGGGGGTCTGACACTGTTCTTCCCGCCTCTACAGTCACACGCACGCATACGCATAAATCAAGATCAAAATCACTAAAGTAATATTTCAAGGAAGAAAACTCTCAAGGAACGCCCAGAAGTTCAGGCGCCTGAGACAAGTGGGAGAGACCAGAAACTGAATCAGGGCTGAGGCACTTCTCCTCCTACCCTCCCTCTCCCCTCTGCTGCTGCTCCTCCGTTTGCTTCTCCTCCTCTGGCTGCCCCTCCCTCTTCGCGTCCCTCTGTCTGGTCCTCCTGTCTTTCTCTTCCTTTACCACACTCTGGCCGCCCACCCCTTCTCCTTCTCCCCTTTCCCCTGGAAACAGAGTCTTTCTATGGTCTATCAATCCACCTGCTTCCGCCTCCCGCGGGCTGACCTTACGGGCAGGCACACACGTCTGTTTGGGGGGGGGGGGTCCTTAACTTCCGAGTGGAAGAGCTTTTATACCTGACTTGTCTGGAATCTGGGAGCCACGGAAGACGGAGGCACCACCATCCCACCCACGGAGAAAGCTGAACACACGGTCTTCTTCCCAGCTCTGCCTGATCACTGGCCCTTCTCAGGGAGCACGGGCTGCTCCTAGAGAGATGGATGCCCGCTTGGCTGAGGCAGCCGTGGGTGACAGCTCCCCAGTGTGGTTAGCGCTGACCCCCTGACCTTCTCGCTTTTGATGTCCTTAATTCGATTGCTTTGGTTCCTCGCTGCCTGACAAAAGGTCAGCTCCTGTTTATTCTCTAATAAATGTGGGAGGGAAGAGGAAAAGAAAGAGAGAGAGAGAGAGAGAGAGAGAGAGAGAGAGAGAGAGAGAGAGAGAGAGAGAGAGAGAGAGAGAGAGAGAGAGAGAGAGAGAGAGAGAGAGAGAGAGAGAGAGAGAGAGAGAGAGAGAAACATGAAGACCAACAGAAAGTCTCACTGCAGATAATACAGGACAAACCATCTCCGTTTTGGTTTTGTCTTTGAACGCCTAAATTTGTGCAACACACGACCATGACTGTGTGAGCATCCCTTTTGTGGAGTGTCTGCTTCTGAAAAAGATCACGCTTTTTTTTTTTTTTCTGAACAGGCTGTATTTTTGGCTGTAGTCTTGAACTGCTGGGAATGCAATTGCTTTTTAATTGGAACCAGCAACCAAGGTTGGCTTGGAATCAGCGCGGGGCGGGGGATGGGGGCTCCCGGCATCATCGGTGGCTCCTACATCAAGGGATGCAGGAGTGGGGTGGCCAGAGTCATCTACCTTCCAGGCTGTGACTCCCAGGGGGAGGATC
Source organism: Mesocricetus auratus (assembly GCF_017639785.1). Taxonomy (NCBI): domain Eukaryota; kingdom Metazoa; phylum Chordata; class Mammalia; order Rodentia; family Cricetidae; genus Mesocricetus; species Mesocricetus auratus. Next base: position 21,249,379 of record NW_024429206.1, read on the forward strand.
TGTTTGTACCTGAGGGCCCTGATGGCTTGGAAAATAGAATTCCCATCCTCTGACCTGAAAAAAGAAATGCTTGTCATTTCTGGGGAGCGACAGACAGAGAATGCCAAGCTGCTCAGGCAGAAGGCCTCCCCAGCCCAGCTGACGTCTACACAGGCAGGACCAAGCCGCTCAGGGGGAAAGGGAAGAAAGGAATCATAGAGGGGCATTATCCCGGTTTTCCATCAGCGTGTCAGCCCAAACGTCCTTTCCTTTCCAAAGAAGAGCAGTTGCGGGGATGTATTCTCTCGCCGTCTGTCACAGGAGAGGACAATAGATGTTCTGGAAGGAACGGATCACTTCAGGTTCTTATTGAATCAAGTGATTATGTCAAATTAAACTTATTAATACAACAATAACTTTCATCTAGCCAGTATGCTCTATCTGAATATCTGCACAATGGCTTGCTAAACACAATCTCTTCTCCATGGATTGCTTTGATTCAAAATGAATTTGAATAAACGTATGAAGGGCATGAAGTTGGAGGCCAGCCGTCCATACGAAAACAAACAAACAAACAACAAAACTCACAGGCAGAATATGAAGAGGCCAGTCTTGAGTGTCTAACAGGCAATTTCCTTATGCACAGCGTTTCAAAGGGTAACTCAAGCTAAATTCATTGTTTTACCAAGTCACCCTTGGTTGGAATAATTTGTTTCTATCGTTCATGCCTCATCTAGGGTAGGTAGACATTTGTTCAAATCTCCTCAGAACGAGTTTGCACTTGATGGCTTCAACAGAAAGGCGAGGGAGATGATTAAAAGCCGTATGGCTGGATATGGGTGTGCTGATGGGGCAGTTTGAATGTGAAACTGTCTTCTTTGGGTTCACGTGTTTGAAACACACGATGCCCAGGTGGAGGCCTATGGAAGAAAGTTAGGGAACTTTTAGGAAGTGGCACTTTGTCAGGGGGGGAAGTAAGTCACTGAGGCAGGCTTTGAGGGTCTACAGCCTCCCCCTCCTTCCTGTTTTTTCTCCTTGCTTCCTGTGTGCAGATGAAATGTGATCCGTCTGCTTCAAATAGCCAGAATGGTCTCAGACTTCTGCCTCCATGCCTTCTCTGTCATGATGGACTCTAACCCTTTGGAACTGTAGGCCAAAATAAACTCTGCCCCACCCCCACCCCCATAAGCTACTTTTAGTCACAGCCTTTTATCACAGGAATAAAAAACTGACAGTGTAAATTCAAATTTGGGTCTGGTGGGTCTCCGTGGGGGACCGTCCCCCCTGTGTTTTCCTATACATTTCTCCAATGCAATTCCCTTACTGCTGTGGGTCCGACTCCTCCTCTGGTCCCTGGGTTTGTTTACCATCCCAGTTTTCCTCCTACACCCAGCTATCACGGCATCCTGGATTATCTCATATCATGTTATCCCTCTTTCCTCCACTTTCTTTTATGCTTCACGGCCCTTGATAACGCACAGCTTCCCCGCTCCCCAAGAGTCTACATATTAGACCCCAGAGGAAAGAAGTGCTGTTTGTTCATTTATTGATATTCCTTAGTGTTTGGCTGCTCAGGGCCCTGAGAAGGAACACCTGACATCCAGAACAACCTATTCTGTATTCTGTGCTCCAGGCATTGCAGTGGGGTAAAGGGCCGGCAGAGGCATTCATGGAGACAGCAGAGCCTGCTCTAAAGTACCTTGTCAGCAGACAAGTGAAAGACACGCTTATCTAATACATAACAGTGTCAGATGTGCCTGAAGGTTCAGGCTGGTGACCTCAGCGACTCAGGAAACTAAGGCAGGAGAGTCACAAGTTCAAGGGCTAACTGGACTACAGGGTGACTTCAAGGCCAGACTGTGCAACTCAAAATAAAAAAAAAAAGATTTCAAAATGTAGCACATTAATAGAATGCTTGTCTAGAATTCCCCAGTGAGGGGCTGTGGGTGTGACTCACTGGTGGTGCACCTGCCTAGAATCGCTCAGTGAGCTGGGGGTATGGCTCAGTGGTAGAGCACCTGCATAGAATCCCCCGGTGAAGAGCTGGGGGTGTGGCTCAGTGGTAGAGCACCTGCTAGAATCCCCCAGTGAGGGGCTGGGGGTGGGGCTCAGTGGTAGATCTGCTTAGATTCTTCTGGTGAAGGATCAAGTTGCTTGCCTTGTTTATGTGAGGCCATAACTTTAATCTTTAGTATTACAAAAGCAAAACACCGCACGCAAGCACACACACACACCAAAAACGTTTCAAGCCAAACACATTGGGGAAGCCATAGACTAATATGAATAAAGATTTCTAGCCAGAGGTCAGAGGTCAGTTGGCACATAAGGATCCTTGAACTCTGCCAAGTACTGTTAGGATAGGTTTGGACATCTTTACCTGAGAATGCAGCATCTGGGAACAGTTTTACATGTCTAGAATTTTTTTTCCCCTCACAGAACTTCGTATTTAACCCTCTGTCATCAATTTACGCTGTGATCAGAAGCTTTTTACCTTTCAGCTCTATGAACCAACACTTTGCAGCTTGCCATATCATTGTTTTGGTGACTGATGCACAGGCACATTGACTCTCTCCCTTCCTCCTTAAAAAGTATTAAAGTTCTAATAATTACATGTGTTCACTCATTCCTCGTATAATTATGAATAATTGTTTGTTGAATATGATTAAAACCTAATTACACTTTTCATGCCAGCTGTATAATTTCCTTCACACTCTCTTTTTCTCAAGTTGCTGTGTGTGTGGATAAATGGTGGGGTTACATCATTGTCTTGTGGCAGGTCTGATTTCACTGATTCCTCACTCTTCAGTTCTCCCTACCAGGGCGGTTGCTCCCTTGCCTGTTTCAGGGGTCCCCACTCATAAAGGGGCTGTTCTAGCTGGGCAGTGGTGGCGCACTCCTTTAATCCCAACACTTGGCAGGCAGAGATAGGTGGATCTCTATAAATTCGAGGCCAACCTGGTCTACAGAGCGAGTTCCAGCATAGTCAGAGCTGTTATATAGAGAAACCCTGTCTTGAACAAACAAACAAACAAATAAATAAATACAAATACAATAAAGGGGCTGTTCTAGTTTCCTTTCTGTTACTATGTCAAAATACCCTAATCAAAAACAACATTGGGGAGGAAAGGGTTTATTGAGCTTACAAGTCGAGGCCACAGCTAGCCTATCCACTGACGGATGTCAAGGGAAGAATTCCAGGCAGGAACCTGAAGCCAAGGCTGCTTGCTTTTCTACGCAGCAGAACCTTTGACTAAGGAACTCACTTTATAGACAAAAGAGTATAGCAGGAACCACAGGGGATGCTGCTTGCTGGCTGGCAGGCAGGCTTGTGCTCAGCTAGCTTTCTTGCACAGCCCGGATCCCTGTGTAGGGGATGGTGCTTCCCACAGTGGGCTGAGCCCTCTCATGTCCATTAACAACCAAGACGATCTCTCTGCAGACGTGGCCACAGGCCAATCTGATCTAGAAAATTCCTCACTTGAGATTCTCTCTTCTTGAACAACTCTGAGGCCATCTCAAATCGGCAGTTACAGCTGAGACATTGTGCCTCCGGTCATCTTCAAGGTTAACTGATGTCTGACGACTGCTCGGGCGCAGATTTATTCTGAATCCACAGACTTCATAAGCAAACACAAGAACAATATTCAGAATAAATGCACCCATTTACGAGCCAGCATGCCAGAGAAGCAGGGTGACCCCGTGGTACAGAACACGGAGAGAGAGTCTCCCAGACTAGTACAGCTTCTATCAGAAAGCACGGGGATTTTCTGTTAGTTACTATTCACACTGTGACAAAACAACAGCAGGAAATATTTATTTTAGCTTTTGGTTTCTATCCACAGCGGAGGGGGGCTGTGGTGCATGGCAAAACCGCCCATTATGGCAGACAGGGAGTAAGATGTAGCCATAGCAGGAAGGGGCCCAGGGAAGATAGAATCCCGAGACATGCCCCGCCCCCCAAAAAACAGGACCTATTTCTTCCAACCAGATGTAACATACATCATACAGGTAAACTGTCGTGTGCTATTTGAGCTCACTGAAAAGCTGGCCCTCGAATCAAGGTTGCCTCCCTGCCTCCCATGGCAGACTCAAGCATGTTTGTCTCAAATTGTCCTTCAAAAACCCTTGTCTGGGACCTTGCTGGCCTCCTTGTCTCAGTGACAGGAAGGGAGGGGGGGGCAGCCCAAGAGAGAAAACATCATGTCCTTGAGAACGGCTAGAAGGTGAACTGTTTCCAACAGAGGTCACCAGGTCACTGGTGTTTGTCCCATGATTAAAAAAAAAAAAGTGCCAGCGGTGGGAGAGAGAAGCTGAATGTGCAGCCATGGGAAACTCAGTCATGGAGAAAGAGCTCAGTCTGGAATCGAGCAGGCTGCTTCAGCCTCACAGTTGGTTTCTGTTGGATGCTGTGAACACCTGGCTTGATGATAGTACCTCTACCTGCTGTGGTTCGTTCTTTTACTTGGAAGTCTCCCAGAGGGCACAGTGCTCTCTCTCTCTCTCTCTCTCTCTCTCTCTCTCTCTGTGTCTCTCTCTCTCTCTGTGTCTCTCTCTCTCTCTGTCTCTCTCTCTCTGTGTCTCTCTCTGTCTCTGTCTCTCTCTGTCTCTGTCTCTCTCTGTCTCTCTGTCTCTGTCTCTGTCTCTGTCTCTCTCTCTCTCTCTCTCTCTCTCTCCAGCTGACTGGCTCAATGAGTTTATCAGTCATTCTCAGGCCCATACAGAACACCAGGCAGGAAGTTCCACCCATTCCAAAAACGTGTTTAAATTTTGAGCCTGTCAATGAATGAGATTACTGATCAGTTCAGAGCAAGCCCCCCCCCCATCTAATTGTCTCTTGGAAATCCCTCTCAGGCATACCCAGAGGTGTGTGCACTTGATCTCCTAGATGCCTCTCAGTCTCTCTCAGTTGACAGTCATGTTTAATCATCACAAAATTAAAAGACCTGCATGGCTGGGTCAAAACAATCATGCAGCAAGGGATCAGCCTGAAAGTGGGCTCAAACTTGGCCCCTGCCTCAGATGGATGCTGGTGCTCAGCTCGCTTCTCCTTATCAGTCCAGCACCCTGGCCCATTGGATAGACGCCACCCACAGTTGAGGTCTTCCCATCTCAGTTAGCCTAATCATAGCCATGACCAGAGGCTTGTCCCCTAGGTGAGTCTCAATCCTGTCAAGGTGGCAGTGTTAGCCATCACAGCCAACTGAGTCTTTAAACTAAACCTGGTGTATAATTTTTGTCCTTTTGTGTAACCAAAACTGGCAGCAAGGTGAATCAAAATAGTGTCTCTTTCTGTCTATCTTTCTCTCATCTCTGTCTGTCTGTCTCTGTGTTCTCTGTGTGTGTGTGTGTTAGTGAGTTTGTGTGTATGTGTGTGTGGGTGTGTGTGTGTGTGAGTGAGAGAGAGAGAGAGAGAGAGAGAGAGAGAGAGAGACAGAGAGACAGAGAGAGAGAGAGAGAATATGGTACTGGGGGTTGAGCACAGCCTCTTGCATGTGAAGGGAGCGCTCTACCCCTGAGCTCCATCCCTGTCTTGTTTGTTGAGACAGGGCCTCACTGAGTTTCCTAGGAAGGTACTGAATTTCTCACCCTTCTGCCCATGCTTCATGGGTAGCTGTCAGTGCAGGCCTGTATGACACTATCTGGCTGGACCTCCTCACCTTTATGTCCTGATCTAGTTTCATTTCCATTCCTGTGATAAAATACCCTGATAAGCAGAAAGTTAGGGTAGCAAGGGTCTGTTTGCCCTATAAATTGGGGTTGCAGTCCATCACTGAAGGGAAGTCAAGGCAGAGACTCAAGCAGTTAGTCATGTCATATCTACAGGCAAGAGCAGAGAGAATAAATACATCTTTGCTTGTTTTCTTGCTTGCTCTCAGCTAGTTGGGTTTCAGGACCCTTTTTGCCTAGAGAACGATGCCTCCTACAATGGGCTCGCTCTTCCTTCATCAATTAAAAATCAAGACAAATAAATCCTCCAAACACATGTCCATAGACCAACCTAATCTAGAAAATTCCTCACTAAGACTCTTTCCTGAGTCTACAGTGCGTGCCACATTGCCAGTTAAAACTAACCAGCCCGATACATTCCTTGTCCACCTGACATACAAACATGTCACTTTAAGCCATAACTTTGCACGTGCCTGTCCCCCAAAGTCTAGTGTTAATATCATAGTATAAAATACTGTCCATCACCTTTCTTAAGAACCCCGTACTCTGCTTTCAACCTTGTAGGTGGCATAATCAGCCTCCTCTTCCGTAGCCATGGATCCAACCCAGCTTGAACTGAAGTAATAAAAAAAGCAGACCTTTCCCCTTAAACAGTATAGTATAATAACTACTTACATAATACTTAACTTCTATTACATGTGATTTAAAAATCTAGAGATGATCACACATGTGAGAGGACTGCTAAAAGTCACCTAAAATACACGCAAAGAAAATCTTTTCTTCCTTTTGGAAGAAATTCTCACTCTGTAGCCTAGCTAGTCTTGAATTCCTGGGTACCCTCCTACACCCCACCCCAGATTCTTTTCTGCTGCTGTGATATAAGGCCCTTTACTAAAGCAACTTAAGAGAGACAAAAGTCTATTTGTCTGACATTTCCAAGTAACAGTCCATCAATACAGGGAAGTCCAAGGCAGGGGCTCCAGCAACCAGTCACATATCCCCACACTCAAGAGCAGAGAGAATGAGTACATGGATTCTCTCTTGCTTAATCTTAGCTAGCTTTGTCTCTTATATGGTTCAGGATCAACTTCCTAAGGAATAGCACCACTCCTAGTAGGCTGGACACCAATTAACCATAGACAGTATCATACAGAAATGCCCATAAGGCCAGCCTGATCTGGAATATTTCTCCATTCGCATGATCTTGCCAGCTGATTGTTGGTAGTGACAAGTTGACTTTTAAAATTAATATCACAACCACTATGCCTGGCTCTATACTATTCATATAAAATAAAATGCAAGGGGTGACGTTTCTCAGAATCAATCCCATACTGTGACTAAGAGTCACATATATTGACTAAAAGAGAAAGAGAAGGATAAACAATGCTGCCACCAAGCCAATGTTCTTTAAGGTTAAACATGTTAGCACTGAAGAGTGGATCTGGTCTGGTCTAAAGAATGCGGATCCCAAATCCAGAACATGTGCAGAAAAGAGTCGGTGACCACTAGATACTGGAAACAGTGGATGCTGTGTAAATAACTAATAAAGGGTTATGACTGTCTGGGTCTCCATTGCCTCCATTATGCCCTTCCCCAGCTCTTCAGCCCACTCCTATTTTTCCATTTCTATTTTATTATCCTTGTTTCTCTGGTTCATTTCTTTCATCTGTAACACAAAGCCCTGTAAATTTCAGAAAATGTCCTCTGGACTCAGACCTTTGCCTAGAACATGGGCTGTCCACTGTCTGAAAAGAAAATGACAAGTATCTTGTCACTGTTGAGGTTCAAGCGCTAGTTGGCTGACAAGGACCTTGGATATCTCATTGTGTACAAGACAGGAACCTGGTGTCTTCCAACAGAGCTCAACCATTTTAACCATGAACCTACACATTGTCTCATTTTATTGTGATCTCCCTGCAATATGGATTCAAATGGGGCAGGGGAGAAGGGAGAAGAGAGAGGGGTAATGGGAGCACGTGGTACATGCAAGAAACATCTGAGAGATACCAGTATTGGAGAGTCTGTGGTCGTAAGTCCATTTTTGGGACTGGGGAGTTGGCTCAATGGGTAAAGCACTTGCCACACAAACATGAAGACCTGCATTCAAATTCCTAGGGCCCCTGTGGATCCAGACACTCTAGTGCATGTCTACAAACACAGCACTGTTACTGCCAGCGAGAGGGGAGGCACACAGGAGAATCTCTGGAAGCTGGAGGGCTAGATAGCCCGGTGTGCTCATCACTGAACAATAAAAAATCCTGTGGAGGGTGAAGATAGAGACCAGAGGTTGTCTTTGACCTCCACACACACATGGTATGTACGTGCCTGCACTTACAAACACACACACACACACACACACACACACACACACACACTTATAACAATTCCATTCCCAGTTTGAAATGCTCCAATAGCCACACATCACAGAAAGCTTTTTCCAAAGAGAAAACATCAAAGACACAACTTTTGGTGCCTTCCCAGGTTACCACTGGCCAGCAAAGCAGGGTCAAGTTGTTTTGAAGTGCATGCTGGGTAGGGCCTGGGCCCTACTAACGTGGCGACAGGCACTTCAGACCTGAAACCATACTCTTTCTGCAGCAGTGTAGGGATAAAAATAGCCGGAAATTTAGAGTCTGAAAAGACGGCAATATTTTTTAAAAGTGTAACATAAAATTGCGTCATTGCCTTTTGTGGATATATAGTCTGGGTGGGGAAAATAGTCTGTGTTCTTAAAGGGATGGTCATAAAATTCCTTCCTGAAAAGATCACCAGTTTAGGATGAGGAAGAACTCTGGAGACCGGCCCCAGAGGAAATCAACAACATATGGATTTGCTAACCAAGTGTGAAAGGATCTGGCTGACCCAGCCTGACATGGGTTGGCTGGAAAAGTCTATCTGAGGCTGCTCAGCCAAGTCTGTTCCTGCCCCACCCTGCAGTCACTCTGAGAAAGAGACATACAGGGGCTGCAATCAGCCCAACTACAGAGAGCTTCTTCTCCCTTCCGGTTTGTTCTTCAATATCATGCCTTAGTGAGGTCCTAGGACCACCAATGCCCCAGCCTATACCCAAACACCCATTCTTATCATTTCATTCATTTAATTTTAAGATTGAGTTTATTATTTGGGTGCATACTTGGAAGTCTGTGTGTTGGTGTGCGCATGAACTCTGTGCCCAAGGTGGCCAGAAGAGGGCACTGGATCTGAATCTGGAGTTGCAGGTGGTTGTGAGGTCCCAGAGTGGTTGCTGGGAACTGAAGCAGTATACACTCTTAACTGCTGGGCCATCTCTCCAGCTTCCAACCTCCTTCCCCAATCATTCAATAATCTTCCTATGAATAATTTTTCCCTATTTGTTACTATCTGTGGATTTAATTAATTAATATGTAGCCTCCAGCCAGACTGTCATCATTATGGCATCAGATACCTCTGACTAATTCAGGTCTCAGACTAATGAGTACTATCTTTCTTATACAACCCAGGACCACCTGCATAGGTATGGTGCTGCCCACAGTGGACTGAGCCCTCCTACGTCAATTATCATTCAAGACAATCTGCCACATACACAGCGGCAGACCAACCTCATTTGATACCCTCACAATTGAGACTCCCCTCTCTAGGGATGAGATGACTCTAGGCTGCCAAGTTGACAGAGATGAGTATGGTGTGTTAATGACGTACTTTCTGGCTGTTGAGGGAAGAGACAGCACAGTCACAGAGGAGTTTCTTCTCGTGTGTAAGCATCTCATGAACAAGGAGGCTGTACCTGTCCTCAGAGTAAGGAATGAAACTTCCTCAAGGCAGAGCAGTGCAGGACAGAGGATGTTCTAAAGCTGTCAGACTATTTCAAGACCTAGTGTATTAAGAGATACTCTAGAAGGGCTTGGGGGACAGACAGAGGTCTGCACCCAGGCTGGAGTAGGTGAGGCACCTACTCCTGGTGTTGAACACCAGCCAGGGTACAGACAAGATGAGCTTTGGGTTATTCAGTGTTCCAGTGGCAGCTGTGCCACACTCCATACATACATGCAATTACTTTCTCCCCTGAGCATGAGTTCAGACAGGAAACAGAACCTAGGGGTTGTGTTGTGATGTCCAGATGCTAGATTGACATCCTACCTCTGTGTGAAACTTTACTTGGAGCTAGTCTTTGCAGCTGTAATCAAGTTAACAGGAGGTCGTTTAGGCCTGCCTCATCCAGTAAAACTGGCATCCTGATGAGAAGATGTATTCGTTCCTTTCCTGTTACTGAGATGAAATGCCAAAACCCTTAAAAAAGAAAGGGTTTATTTTAGGTATTTGTTTCATGGGGATAGAGTGCATCATGGTGGAAAAGACATGGCATGGCAGCCAACAGGAAGCTGGTTGATCACATTTTCATCTATCCACAGGAAGCAGAGAGACAGAACAGGAAGTGGGGTGAGGTTATAAATACTTCTCAAAGCACATCCCTAGTGATGTACATCCTCCAGCAAGGTTGCACCTCCTAAAGACTCTATAGCCTTCCCAAACAGCGCCACCTGCTGGGCAACAAGTGTTCAAATACATGAGCCTATGAGGGGACATTTCTCATTCTAACCACCACAGAAGAGGGGACACAAAGATATGGGGGGGTGACATGTGACTGCAGAAGTAGATAAGGGAGGAATATTACTGCAAGACAGGGATACAAAGTATTGGGTGGTTACCACCAAGAGCCAGGAAGAAGATGGGACAGAGTCTCACTGTGGCTTGCAGAGGAAGCATATCACTCTCCATTACACTTCCTCTCATGCCACCTTTATTAGACCATGGACCCATGAGATGTTTCCATGAACGCAATTTAAGGGGCATGGCGGGGGTGGGGGGAGCTTGGATTCAAGAAGAGGAACAAGCCAGGTCTAGTGGTACATGCCTGCCACTCTAGCCACCGAAGAGACATAGAGCATCCTGGGCTACAAGGTGAGTTCAAGGCAAGCCTGAGCTACACAGTGAGTGAGTTTAAAGCCAACCTGGGCTACATAGGAAGTTCAAGGCCAACCTGGGCTACCTACTGAGACTCTGTCCCACAATTTTAAAAAGAGTGCTAGGAACTTAACTGACTCATACAATCCTGAGGGAATCCTCCACTCCAAGCACAACAGTCTTGGTCTCCCTCAGGACCTTAGGCAGATGGCAGGGACACAGTATATGTGGCTTCTCTTCTCACTGTGACAGAATGCCTGACATGGCACCATAAAGGAAGAAAGACTCATGGCTTCCACTTCAGTCCCCCGTGGTGGCAGCAGTGTGTGACTGAATCTGCTCACATATTATTGGGCTAGGAAGGACTCTTAGATGGTGTCCAGGGAAGAGGATCACCTCCAAGGCTCACCCCCAGTGACATAGGCTCCTTGTCCTAAAGGTCCCACAACTTTCCAGACAGAGCCACCAGCTGGTGACCAAGTGTTCAAAGACATGAGCCCGGGGGAGACATTTCATGTTCACAACATGACAGACATCTTCCCTCATCGTGTCTCAGAAAGCAAAACGACGAGGAAACATATTTCTCATACAAGCACATTTCCCTGGGTCAAGGGATGGAATGCCAGAAATGGACCTGGTTGACTTTCCTGAGAGGGATCAGGTGCTCAAATGGATACTTGGGTGTTCACCTGTTTTGCTGAGGAAGCTCTGGAATTTTAAACAGTTGGATTAGAAGTCCCCTGAGGTGTGAGCTCACCACACCATCCAGAGCATTTTTTTGCAGGTACATACTCTTCAGTAGACAGAGGGCTGCAGGGAAGAGCTCAGAGATGGTTTGCTGCTCCGTGTGGTGCAGTATTTCACATGTTTACATGGTAAAACAGCTTTATCCAAAATAGAACGGTAACACCTCCGAGTAGCATTTCCGATTTTTCTAGGAAAATAGTGAAAAATGGTATGAAACACATCAGGATAACACCTTCTAGTCTCCTGGCCCAGAAACACAGGTATAAATCTCCTTTCTGTCATTGAAGTCTTGAGTGGAGAGAATGGTATAAATTCAAGTTCACGTTTACAGGGAATCAAATTATTGCTTTATTCCCAGGGAGATGAATAAGAGTGACAGGGTTTCTGGAGTTGTAAAAATAGATGGATGCTTCTTATAAAATAACTCACAGACGTCCACGATCATTTATGATCGAAGCTGGCAGGCTGGGGAGTGGGCGAGTGAAATTCCAAACAGAATAACCCACATCATTTTCCAGTGGTAGAGTAAATGGTGTGGCTATTATGATAACACACTCTGGCAGAGCAAATGTATCTCCTCTTAATAGAAATACATTAGACGCCATTTATAAAAATATCAACAGAGCAGTTCTGTTTCTTGAACTATAGCTTAGACACAAACATCACACGATTTATGGATGAGGAAATCCAATTTCATGCCATCTCAAACACATTTTTGTTTATTATATAACTACAGTTCTCACACACAAGAGAGTATGTGGCATGAACTGTGTGTGGAGGGGGACACGGTACATGACAGTGTATGTACAGAACGATTGCTGTAGGGTTGGGAGGAAGCCTTGAGAGAGCTAAATCCTTAGCGAATGTCAGTTGCTGACCTGGCATCAGCACGTCAAACCCATGGGGGAATGACACAGCCTCTTCCCCAGTGGTTAGGTTCAGTGGGACATGGTGAAGCCTGCTATTCTGGTCAGGGTGTGGATGTTCATAGCATGTGTAGAAAATGTCCACAGTGGCTTTCTCTCCCCAGTTACTCACAGCCTGAAGACTGCCCCCTACAGAGAGGGCACCCTCTGAGGCTAGCTAGACCGCCTCCCTGCTCGGCTGTATAGCTTAAGCTCCACCACCTCCTTGTTTACAGTGTCAGAACCTGCCTCCCTGTTCAGCTCCACACAATACACAGGCAGAGTTTCCAGGTACTGCAGTTTCTCCAGTAGAGAGCTCAGTCACCAGACCCCTGCTTTTTTGGCCTTCTGTTGGTCAGGCCTGTCTTCATTTCCTCACCACCCTCGTCAGGTCCAAGCCTCTGCAGCCATGCGTGGATATGGCAGATTGCCAGCAGCCTATCTACTGCAAATGGGATTGCTTTAAGAGAGATATTTATCCAATTAGATGGGTGGTTCTCCACCTTCCTAATGCTGTGACCCTGCAGTACAGTTCCTCAGGTTATGGTGACCCCATTCCCCTGACCCTCAAGTATGTTGCTACTTCATGACTGCAATTTTGCTACTGTTGTGAATCATAATGTAAACATGTGATATGCAGGATAACTCATTTATATGTGGCCCCACCACAGGGGTCATGACCTACAGATTGAGAACCACTGTACCAGACGATAATATCACTATATGTCAGCCGTGTTGCCACCAGTGAAGAGAGGAGCATTTCAAGCAGTTTATGGGAGGCATTATGGAACCTTGAGTTGAGTTCTGAGTCTCCTTGGACAATTACTTGACGTAGGTCAGTCCGCCCCACCGTTGCCATCTGTAACATGAGATCAATAGTGCCTGAAGTCATGGGTATCTCAGAAGCACAAGAGCCTGTACTGTCTGTGAAGTGCCCCCGGGTTAGCGCTCATCAATGGGGCTTCTGCATGCTTGCACTCATGCATGTCAGTGTTCCTGTGTGCGTACCGACATGTGGAGGCCAGAGAGGCCAACATGAGGTGTCATTCCTCGGGTACCATCCACCTTGCTCTGTTTGAGACAATGTCTCACTGGCCTGGAGGCCACTCACTAGGCTAAGCTGGCTAGGCAAGCCCCACTGATCTCCTTAACCGACTCATGGGTGGTGGAGTTACAAGGAATGTGTCACCATGCTTGTCTTAAAAACTGCAAACTTAGAAGACTAGATTGCAACAGGCATCTTCTTAGCATCCCAGTTACTCAATGCCCAGGCATTTACTTGAATAAAATCAAAACATGCATCCAGAAAAAGGATTTTAGGGGACTCCTCATAATAATTGCAATTGGAAATGACCCGACCACTCTTTAGCAGAGAAATACAAACAAATGGTCACCTTGTATTGCCACAATGAAATCTTTCCTTCTCAACAATTTGAAGAATGAGCCATCTAGAGGCTGTAGAGATTGTTCAGTGGGTAAGGGCGACTGTCAAGCAAGTCTGGGAACCTGAGTTCAATCCCTCAAATCCACATAAATGTGAGAGGAGAGAACTGACTCCACAAATTTGTGCACACACACACACACACACACACACACACACACACACACACACACACACCCCATACACACACACACACACCCCATACACACACAAATACCCCATACACATACACACCCATACACACACACACACCCCATACACATACACACAACACACAATGGTAATAATAAATTAAACCACAGCAAAAAAAGAATGAAGCTGGGTGTATGGTGCACCCCTTTAATCCTAGCACTCAGGAAGCAGAGGCAGGCAGATTTCTGTGCATTTGAGACTAGTCTTGTCTACAAAGTGAGAGACTGTCAGAGAGAGGAGAGAGAGAGAGAGAGACAGAGACAGAGACAGAGACAGAGAGAGAACGCTGCTGGTTCACACAGCAATGACATGGAAGGATCTCAGAAACTTGACTTTAGTTGAATGTGGCTAGTCACAGTACAGTCTAAACACTGACACCATTTTCATAGAGTTCTGGCATCTTCTCCACCCACCAGTGGCACACAGCATCAGAACATTACAGCCTAGGGTCTGGGGAAGCAGAAAGAACTGATGAGCCACGGGAGGTTCTTCCCAGGCAGATTATGCTCAATGTCACTTTGAGAGATGATTGTAGAGGCTTATGCAAATGTGGGGGCCTTCCACTTAGGACTGACAGTCACATGGTTTTATTATATTAAATTATGCCTTCATAAAAATACATATAGGACGGGGAAATGACTATAATGGATTTAAACACATAAAAAGTATACTTAAAATTTTTTGACACCATACTACCAGGGAAGTAAAATGACCTCTTTGGTCAACTTTAGAAGTTGCCATGGCACCAATATCTTTCTAAAAATGTTTAAATATAAAGAAAGAACTAGCATTTACCAAGCTTTTCTGGCTTGAAGTGTGCGTTTCAGCTACCATAAGAGGAAAGCTTTCTGATGAAGAGTTACAGCTTAGAAATGCAGAATGGATGCAGATTGTTAAAACAGAAAATCACCATTTCCCGGGCACTAATGAAATAATGGATGTAGGGGAAGATGCTGGCGCTGCTGACACCGTTAATTAGATGAAAGGTTGATGGGGAATTTTATAATGGATCAGTCAAGCTGACAACACCTGAGTCCAGCATTGAATTTTTCCCCCCTAGCATTGAATCTTACCAGCACTAAAACAGGACAGCAGAAATTGTGCTAGCTCTACTAATGTGTATGGCGGTGACGGCAGAAAGGGCACAGCACCATCTATGGTTTGCTGGCAAGGGATGGAGAGAGGGAAGGGGGGAGAGAGAGAGAGAGAGACAGAGAGACAGAGACAGAGAGACAGAGACAGAGAGAGACAGAGACAGAGGAAGAAACAGAAGAGGTGAAGAAAGGAGGGAGGAAGGAGGAAATGAAGGAAGAAATGGGAGGAAAAGAGGAAGAAAGGAGAAAGGAAGGCAGGAGGTAGGGTAAAAAGGAAGAGAGGGTATAAGGAGTGGAGGAGGGAGGGCGAGAGGAACAAGAGAAGGAAGGCAGGAAGGAAGGAACTGTGCTGGTCTGAATAAGAATGTCCCACCCCCACCCGCTGCTCAAGCATTTGAATGCTTAGTTGGTTCTCTCAAGGAGTGGCTCACTACTTCCAAAGGAGTAGATGTGGCTTGTTGGGGTAGGTGTGGCCTTGTTGGAGGAAGTGTGTCACTAGGGGTGGTGAGGATGCATTTAGGGAGTCCACAGGAGCCCAGAATAAAGGGAAGTCAGGTATTTATTGGGGAACCACTCACCAATGACAAAGCAAGGCAGAGAACTGCTGAGGTCTTCTGCACTCAGCCTCTGGCTTCTGCTATCCTCCTTCAGACCACAGCCCAAGAGAGTTCAGGAACTGCCTCCCAGCCCACAGTAGCCTCCCCTCACCTCCCCCAGTCCTGCCCTGAAGGGGTCAGTCCCTCAAAGACTACTGGCTGGAAAAATTCCCTCAATGGGGTGGGCTTTGTGATTTCAAAACCCAAGCCAGGCCCAGTATCTCTCTTCTTGTAGCCTGTGGACCAAGCCTGTATACAGCTCTCAGTGACTTCTCCAGCACCATGTCTGCCTCTGGGCTGCCATACTCCCTGCCATGATGGCAATGCACGAAACCACTGAAACTGTGAGCCAGTCCCAATTAAATGTTTTCTTTTAAAGAGTTGCTGTGGCTGTGATGTCTCTTCACAGCAATAGAACAGAGACTAAGACAAGAACAAAGCGAGGAAGGGAGGGAAGGAGGGAAGGAGACAGGGATACAGAAAGGAAGTAAAGGAAGCAAATAGAAAGGGAGGGAGGGAAGGGAGGGAGGAAGGGAGGGAGGGAGGGAGGGAGGAAGGGAGGGAGGGAGGGAGGGAAAGAATGACCAGAATCAACTTTTTGCATCTAAGTACTTGGGATACGGCTCAGGGGCAGAGGTTTCATGGTTTATTTCTGGCATATAAATAAGATGGAGAAGCAGAAACAGAAGCAGCAAGAAAACACCTTTCTGAATCTTCTTATGATTTACAGACAGTAGAGATTAGAGTCACCAGTTAAATGTGCCAAGGGGGAATGGATTTATCCAAACCCAGATTGGGCAAAACTTCATGAGACAAATGACTGCTTCTTTAAAAACAGAAAGATAAATGGAGCTGGAGAGACGACTCAGTGGGTAAACAGAGGACCAAAGGTTTGTTCCCAGTGCGCATGCTGGTATCTTACAACCAACCATAACTCCAGCCCCAGGGGACCTGATGCCCTCTTCTGGCCTCCACAGGCACCTGCAGTCACATGCATGTTTCCCCACACAAATGCATGATTAAAAATAAAAAGTAAATCTTCAAAAAATGAACCAGATGTAATCATATGGGGGAGAGACTGAAAGATACTTAGGAAACATTAAGGAAGTGTAGGCAGACCTTGCCTGAAGTCTTATTTGAACAAACCAAGTAATAAAACAATGTGCTTTTTGAGAAAATGTGACAGCATTTTGAGAAATATTTTTGTGAAAATGTGAATATTAAATTTTGTTAAGTGTCATGTTACATCAAGTCTATTATGTTTTAAGAAAGTCTTTATATGTTCACAGAGAGCCAAAAGTAGTTTTAGACTCATGTCTGGGAATTTGCTTTTAAAACACCAAGAATTTACTAGAAAAAAAAAGATCCTAAACACATAGCTGTAGTGATATATTATTTATTATTTTTTAAAGCTCAACTGAGCTTTCAAAAAGCAAAGTCAGCCACAAGCCAGGCACACACCTTTAATCCCAGCAGCCAGAAGCTAGGAGGTGGTGGTATACACCTTTAATCCTAGGACTCAGGAATAAGAGGTAGACTGATCCCTGTGAGTCCAAGGCCACCCAGATCTACACAACAGTGAATCACTCTAAAAAAAGAATTATAACCCACACCTTTAATTCCAATATTAGGGAAGTATATAAGACAGAAGCAAAGTCTCAGAAAGGCATTCATTCTCTAGCCATGCTGAGGAAAGGTCTGAGGCTTGGTGAGAGCTCACGGCGACAGGACTAGCCCATTCAGCCTGAGGTAGAGGTAAGAAGGTAGTGGTCAGCTGCTTTACTTTTCTGATATTCAGATTGATGCTTGAACCCCAATATCAGTCCCTGGGTCATTTATTTATTCATGTTACACATAGCAAAATGTTGAACTTGAATAATTCATGCATTTGGATTCATTGTATTGTTCTTTTTTTTAGTGTTTGGAATTTCCCTAAGAAACTGTTGAATTAAAAGAAGGGAAATGGGAGCTAGAGAAATGGCACAGTGGGTAAGAGCCCTGGCTATTCTTCCAAAGGACCTGGGTTCAATTCCCAGCACCCACATGGCAGCTCACAACTGTCTAACTCCAGTTCCAGTGGATCTGACTCCCTCACACAGACATACATGCAGGCCAAATACTAATGCACATAGAAATTAAATGAATAAATAAATAAAAATTACTAAAAAAGGAAGGAAGGAAATGGCCTGGTGGTAGTGGTCCACACCTTTAATACCAACACTTGGGAAGCAGAGACAGTTGGTTTTCTGTGAATTTCAGGCCAACCTGGTCTACAGGGAGAGTTCTAGGACAGCTAAGGCTACACAGAGAAACTTTGTCTTGAGAAACCAAAGCCAAAATTAAAAAGGGAAGAAAAAATTAGAGAAAAAAAAGAAAAGAAAGGAAATGAACTCAAATATAAATTCTTCATTTCATAATTTATCTTGAAGGGGGAGAAGAAAATTAACAAAGTAATCTAGATCCACTTAATCAGTCAGGTAGATAGAATTTCCAACTGCCATAGAATTCAACTTTAGGTGTCAGTGTGAGGGCTTAGCAGGTAAAGGTACTTGTTGCCAAGGCTGATGACCTTACTTTGATCTCTGGGGCCCACGTGACAGAAGGAGAGCACCAACTCCTGCAAAGTTGTCTGCTGACCTCCACACACATCATAACTTACATGCTTTGCCCACACACATACAATAAAAAATAAGTCATAAAGTGTAGAGTGTACACATTCCATCTAAGAGAATCCATTTTATTTACAAATGATCTCCATCTTTCCTTGTCTTTTGGAAGTTCTTGTATACACATGCTGGTGTGTACCTGTAATACACACACACACATACATGCATACACACACACACACACACACACACACACACACACACACACACACACGGTGGTTGGAATGTGAATTCTCTGTCAGATGTCCATGAGATTGAACCCTGAGTCCCCAGATGGTGGTGTTGTTCGAGAGGATTCTTTAGGTTCATGAATAAAGGAAAATGAGACAGTAAACTTCCATTTTCTGGTAGTCTGAAAGTAACTGTTTCTCTCTGTCTCCTCTTGGGGACAGCTGCAGGACAAGGTTCAGTGATATTCTCGTATTGTAGGTGCTCTGGATACTGTTAGACCTTTTCTCTGGAAACTAATATAGCAGGACAATCAAGTAACATCTGATTTCACCTTGTTTAAAAGTAATTTATCTCTTCTTCCCTTGGAGATCTTTTCTCTCTTAAGATAGGGATATTTGGGCTGGTGAGACAGTTCATTCAGTAGGCAAAGGCTTGTCTCCAAGCCTAACAGCCTGAGTTCCATTCCCAGAGTCCTATGGGGTGGACCTCCTGTAAGTTGTCCTCTAACATCTACACACACACACACACACACACACACACACACACACACACACACACACACACACACACACACAGGAACACACATATCCACACAGACACCACACACATACAACATATACACATTTACAAACATATACATACACATGTACACACACACACAATATAATAAGAAGAGGATTTAGATGCTATTGTCATATGCTCTGTCAGTAGTTTCTGATTAACATTACTTTCAAGTTCTGAGCTCATTTCCTTCCCCAGTCCTGAGAGGTTTGTGGTTCTGGTTGCCTCTGACCCTGTCACTCCGTGGATTGCGTTGGTTCCAGGCAGCTGGCTGCCTTGTGCAAAAGCTTCTTTAGCTTTCTGAACCATAAGAAGACTTTCTGTTCTGAGGCCTCTTACACACCGAGGATGGGATTAAGAGGGAACAGAAGATTTCACAGGATTCTTAGAAAGATCTCAGAAGGACCTGTCTCCTGGTGAAAAAAACTGCCAAGTAGAGACAGTGTTCGCATACCAAACATTTCTGTAAAGCATAGAATGCATAGCGAGTCAGACATCAAAATACCACCACTTGCCTGGGGATTCTATGCTGTTTGCCTTTTTTTAAATGCATTTATTTATTTCTGAGGTATACACATGCCATGGCACACATATGATAGTCAAAGGACAACTGGTGGGAGCTATTCTGTGTGGATTCTACTAGGTGGATCCTGGAGGTTGTAAGGTTCAGCAGAATACACCTTTACCCACGGTGACATCTTGTCAGCCCTCTATGTCATTTTTATAAGTGAAATTATATACATAATTGAATGTTTACAATGGGTGAAAATTGTATTTGTGTATAGACAAAAAGTTCTCCACTACTCTCCCTTTCCTTCACTCTCTGCCTCTCTTTCTCTCTCTCTCTCTCTCTCTCTCTCTCTCTCTCTCTCTCTCTCTCTCTCTCTCTCTCTCTCTCTCTTCTCTCTTCTCTCTTTCTCCCTCCTTTCCATTTTTCTCCATTTATTTCTTTCCTTTCTGTTTTGTGACCTTTCCTTCTGTCCAACACAAGCTCTCCCTATAGCCTAGGTTTCCCTTGAACTCACAATCTTCCCAGCTCAGCCTTCCAAGTGCCAGGATGACAGACATACACTACCAGACCTGGTTGAATGGGAATCGATTACTTAATAGTACATTTATTATTTAGCTAGTTTTTCTCCATGCTGTATAAACCAGAAATAAACCTATAAAATGAAGCAATGTGCATATATTTCTTTCACTTAAAAGGAAGCTCTGGCAATCTAAGCAATAGTGGAGAGGCTACCTTAAATGCTCTTCCCGATAATGAGATTGACGACTACCTTGTATGCCATCCTAGAGCCTTTATCCAGTAGCTGATGGAAGCAGAAGCAAACACCCACAGCTAAACACTGAACTGAACTCCTAGAAACCAGTTGCAGAGAAGGAAGAGTGATGAGCAAAGGGGTCAAGACCAGGTGCGTGAAACCCATAGAACAGGTGATCTGAACAAGGAGGAACTCATGGACCCTTGACTGATGGATGAGAGGCCAGCATGGGACTGATCCAGACCCCCTGAACATGGTTGTCAGTGAGGAGGCCTTTGCAGTCTTTCGGACCTCAGGTACTAGATTTCAGTATTTATCCCTGGTATCCGAATGGACTTTGGAAACCCATTCCACATGGAGGGATGCTCTCTCAGTCTGGATACATGGGGGAGAACCTAGGCCCTGCCCCAGATGAAATGGCAGACTTCGGAGATCCCCCATGGGGGGCCTCACCCTCCCTGGAGAGTGGAGTAGGGATTGGGTGGGGAGTTGGGAGGGAGGGTTGGGGTGTTGATGGGAGGCAGGAGAGGAGGGGAGGGAGAGGGAGCTGGGATTGACAAGCAAGCTTGTTTTTAATTTAAATAATAAATAAATATAAAAAGGAAGCCCTGGTATATTAGCTACTTGTTTTGATGACATAAGCTTGGCTCACAGCTTGGGGATTGGGGTTCAGATACCCAGATACCCATGTAAATACTAGGTGGGCATGGAAGACCATCTGTAATTCCACCCATGGAAGGAGGAGGCAGAGGATCCAGAGAGCAATCTCGAGCAAAACTAGTTATACTGGTGAGCTCTAGGTTTGATTGGGAGATCCTGCCTCTATGAAAAAAGGTGGAAAAGTGACAGAAGTTTATTCCATACATGAACCTGGGGCCTCTATGTGCATACAAAAGCATGTATGCTACACACATGCACATGCATGAGAAGTGGGAAAAGACTTGAATCTTTAAGAAAGGAAATATGTGTCTGTTGATTTACGTATTGCTAAGTATGTCCACTACACACACACATATATACACACACACACACACACACACACACACACACACACACACACCAAAAAATTTAATGATTGGCAGCAAACTTGCCTGGCATACAAAGGCTCTGGGTTCCATCCTGAGTGCCACAAACAAGCAAAACTCTCTTAATTTTCTAAGACAATGTTTCTCAACCCATTAGTCATGATCCCCTTGAGGGCCAAATGACCCTTTCACAGAGATTGCCTAAGACCATCAGAAAACACAGACGATTTCTAACAGTAACAAACATTACAGTTATGAAGTAGCAATGAAAATAATGTTATTGCTGGGGGTCACCACATGAAGAACTACATTAAAGGGGTCACAGCATCAGGACGGCTGAGAACCACTGATCTAAGAGATCAGATCTTAAACTCATCTCTCCCTAGCGGCAACTACATAGATGCATGTATGCTAATTAGCTTGATGGGACTGAACATTTCACACTGTATATCTATCAAAACATCACAAACTTAACAGCTTTTATATATCATGGACATCCCAGCAAAAATGTTCAATAAATCTACGAGTCAAAAGAAAAGGGGAAAGCAAACATGTCTGTGCGTGTGGGCAGAGGAGCATTGCTCTAATGAACTTTAGCAACAAGCTTTGCTGTCACTGAAAACAGCCTGAATTAGCCTCAAATATGGTGGGCCCCTCTTGTCCCTGGTAACCCCTCCAGCTACACATCTACTTCTGCAAGGACAGTGCAGAAAGTGTTAGTCAACCCCAACACTCTCTCCTGATGTAACCTCTTACCCTTCATTGGCACTGTTATCAGAGTATATAGAGATGTCCAAATCATTCTTGCCTTCAAGGAAAAATGAAGAGGCGTTGAGGACATAGGTCAGTAGGCAAGACCACTCGTGCAAGCATGAAGGCCTGAGTTCAAATCCCTAGCCCCCGTGTAGAAAGCTGGCCATTGTTGTAATCCCAGCACTACATGGAGTAAAGACAGGAGAACTGTTGGGACTTGCTGGCCTAGTCTAGCTGTAGCTTCAGTGAGGGACCCTCACTGCCTCAAGGGAATAAGGTAGACTTCTTCTAGTTTCATTTCTGTTGCTGTGACAAATACCTTGACCAAAATCAGTATTGAGAAGGGAGGGTTTATTTGGTTTACAATTCCAGGTTATGTCTGTTATTCTGGGGAAATCAAGTCAGAAACGGAAGCAGCCGGTCACATCACATCCACAGTCAGGAGCAGAGAGAGAACAAATATACTCTCCCTTCCTTGCCTGCTTGCTTTCAGCTCTCCGATACTGTTCAGAATCCCTTGCCTAAGGAATAGTGCCTCCCACAAGGGACAGGGTCTTCCTTCATCCATCAGCAATTGGAGACAATCCTCCACAGACACGCCCACAGGCCAACCTTATCTAGAAAACTCCTCATGCAGACTCTTTCTAGGTGATTCTAGGTTGTGTCAAGTTGACAATTAAAATTAACCATAACACCATCAAAATACTCAGGATAGAAATTTCAATTTAAGAGACTACTTAGTTTCAAGAAGAAATTAAATGCAAAAAAGCACCAGACTCTATACTTAATACCCAGAGCAGGTCCACTAAGGTATGAGATACACTGGTCAGTCTTTAGAGAAGGAAAGCTCATGTTATCCATACCTAAGAAGTGTTAATGCCTCTGCTTAAATGTCTCTGGGCTGGGATGACCGAATCCCACTTGATAGGTATAAGAAGCTTCGAACATACCTCCAGGATGAAGTTCACATCACAAATCAGGAGGAAGGGATGCCAAGTTACCCACCTTGATTCCAAGTTCAATATTCTCTCCTCCATACACATCCATTCCAGGGTCCAGCAGACCAATTTCACCAAAGAATTTCCTGTTGACCACAAACGAGCAGCCAATCATGGCTGGTGTCCTATGGGAGAAAGAAAGATGCATGATTGTCAGCATGTCAGGAGACACTTATCATAAGGTGTGCAGGGATTTCTGCCCTCATCTTCTTTTAGCTTCAGAAGAATTGGGAGTGTAAGTATCTATGGATATCCTGGATCCCTGATAAACAGGTAAAGGCTGGTCTCATGCATAGTGTGGTGTCTACCACATGGGAAATGGTTCTCACTGCATTCCCAGCACAGTGGAGCGACTCTATGGAAGTCCATAGAATGTCTCAATGAATTTCAGTGTGAGCAGTGACTTTAATCTGCTCTACCCCAGGAAGCAGAAGAAGGGACTGATGGAACTTGAAGCATGAAGGCAAATCAGAGAATATGTGATGGTTAATCTTCAATGTTAACTTGCTGGGTTTGGAATCACCTAGGAGACACACCTATGGTTGTGCTTCCAAGGGCGCTTCTGGAGAGGCTTAACTGAGGAGGAAAGGACCTGTGGAGGGTGGTACCATCCCATGGACTGGTGTTCTGGACTGAATAAAAAAGAGAGGGGGCAAAGTGAGCAGCAGCATTCATCTCTGTCTGCTTCCTGACCGTGTGACCAGGAGCCACGGACTCAATGCCTTGATGGACTTCGTGCCCTCAAACTGTGAGCCAAAACAAACCCTTCCTTTTGTAAGCTGCGTTCACCAGGTATTTGGCCACAGCAATGGGGAAAATAACTAGCATAGAGGCCAAAGACCCGGAAGCTAGTGTCTTCAGGGGGAAGAAGACTTGTAGAGGGAGGTATTTGTATCTATGGGTATCTGAGACACTGCTGCAGAAAAGCTGTAATGTACTCTGGATGCCTCATCACTGGACTAAGGAAAGACAGCTCTCCAGACAGGTGTGAGTCCTCAGGAGACCGCCAGAAGCCTGTCATGTCCCCTGCATCCTAGATACTTCATCAGAACTTAGAGACAAGGGCTAGGAAGCCAAACCTGATGGAGAACAAAGAGCCATGCTACTGTTCATGGTATCTTGTGTAGAGGTTGTGGTTGAAATCTTCCACAGTGTCGAGGAGTCTGACAGAGGCTGTGGGAAGCAGAGGCTGAAAGGAGCCCCAGGATGAGGATGCAGGATCACTTTGAAACAAATGTAAACCCAGGGTTCTGGGGGCACCTCACAAAGCTAGGAACAGGTGAGATTCCTAGTCAAACACTGTGCCTAACTGGTAAAAAATGTGGAGATTTAGTAATTAAAAGACACATAGTCAAGAGCTAGGCATAGTGGTATACTCCTATAATCCCAGCAGGAGGCAGGTGGAGGCAGAAGGGTTTGTGAACTCAAGGATAACCTGGGCTACAGAGTAAGTACAAGACAAACCTTCACTATATCTCACTCAAGACCAGCCTGAGCTACAAATGAGTACAAGGCTAACCTGGGCCACATAGTGACTTCAAGGATTGCTTGGGCTACATGGTGAAATTAAGGTCAGCCTAGGGCATATCATATATACAAAGCCTACCTAAGGTACTAAGTGAGATTAACTTCAGCTACATAGTTAATTCATATCCAGTCCAGGCTACTTTAATGAGTTCAGGCTGAGTCAGCAAGCCTTGCTGGTAAGTTCAGGGCATAACTGCTTGCTATTCTGGGATCATCTGACTGGACTTAAAATGATCAGCTGTCCTTTGCCTGGCAGGAAGCTGCTGCTTGATACAATGAGACCTGCTGTGCCTGGCGGCAGGTGAGCTAGACTCATCCTTGCCATTGGTGAACCGAGAACAAAGTGCGGCCTCACTTCCACTGTAGGCATCCACGCCACCTGTTCAGCCATGTGAGCTGTAGTCAATAACACTCTGGGGATGATGGGGTTCTTGAACGCGTGCTTACAGCCTCATTTTTCACACTCAACTGCAATTACTACCATTAGCACAAACATTCCAACTCAAAATCATTCAAAAATGATTATCATATTAAGGGGATCTGCCAATGTCCTAATAGCTCCATTACAGAGATGAAGAACAGAAATTAAAAACAATCAGTTTTATTGTTGCTGTTACACAAAATATATGCATCACACATAACCAGCCCAGCTGACAGAGAGAGAGGAGGGAAGGAGGAAGAGAGAGTCAGCCAGCAATGGGTGGTAGCCATGAGAATTCCCATTCAGAGGTATAAAGCTTGCTGGGTTTCCATGCTGGCCCGTTTCACAGGTTTGACCAAGAGCCATGCCGCCGTTTGCTTCCACGTCTTCTATGGCTTGAATCTAAAATATCCCTTACAGGCTGTTTGAGAGGGCCTTTAGTGGGTGGGGCCTAGTTGAAGGAAGTAGGTCACTAAAGGGGTGGGCTTTGAAGGTCATACCTCAAACCCCACTTCCAGCCTCTAGTTCCCAGTCTACGACAGTGTAAGAGTGTCCATCACAAACTGCCACCATGAACGCCTCTATGTTTTCCCAGCCATGATAGATAGCAGGAATGAAACCTTCTAAGACATGGGACAAAAGGTCATCTTTAACCCAAGATGAATAATGTTGATTTTTAACTTGAAGGGATCTGGAATCTCTTTGGAGAGAGTCCTCTGGGCATGTCTGAGGGCGTTTCTAGGTTAGGTTCTCTGAGGTGTTGTGGTAGTCAGGGTTTCTATTGCTGTGAAGAGACACCATGAACATGGCAACTCTTATAAAGAAAAGCATTTGATTGGGGGGTGGGGGCTTACAGTTTCAGAGGCTTAGTTGATTATCATCATAGTGTGGCATGGCAGTATGCAGGCAGACATGGTGCTGGAGGAGACGAGAGAGTGAAGAAGGAGCTATATCTTGATCCACAGGCAACAGGAAGTGAACTGAAGGAGGCACAACTTGAGCACAGGAGACCTCAAAGTCTGCCCCAAAACAGTGACACACTTCCTCCAACAAGGCCACACCTACTTCAACAAAGCCACACCTCCTAATAGTACCACTCCCTATGAGTTTATGGAGGCCAATTACATTCAAACTACCACAGATGGGAAGACCCACCCTGAATGTAGATGTCACCATCCAATAGGCTGGGGTCCTGGACTAAATTTGAATGTAATGTGGCTTCCAATTTCTGGCTCTTTAACTTCCATTCAAACTACGAGACAAAAATAAAATCTTCCTTTAATTGCTTTTGTGTGAGATTTTGTCACAATGAGACAAATAACTAGTACATGCCTACAGTACACAGCTGGAAGAGACTGCTTAGTGGAGTTCCTGCCTAGAATCCCCCAGTGAGGTGCTGGAGATGCAGGTTAGTGGTAGATCACCTACCTAGAATCCCCCACTGTGGAGTTATGGGAGTGCGTTAGCAGTAGAAGAGCTCCTGTTTAGAATCCCCCAGTGAAGGACTGGTGGCATGGCCAAGTGGTAGCACACTTATACATCTATGTAACGCCCTGGTTTCAATCCACAGCATCTTCGAAAATGTTATTTTGGTGCTGGGAATGGAACCCAGGCTCCCGCAGAGGCTGTGAGTGTGCTTTGCTACTGACATGTAGTGGCAGATTTATTTCACTCAGCACATCCTCAAGACTGGTCAATGGTATTAGAATTCCCTCTTCTCTGCCAGTGGTTGCGACACACGCCTTTAATTCCGGCACTCGGGAGACAGAGGCAGGCGGATATCTGTTCTCAGGGGGATTCAGGTCCTCATGTCCTCATGCTTAAAGTATTTTACCAAGTAAACAATCTCCTCAGAGTCCATTTCTTTTCTTTTTAAAAACTCGTTTTTATTATGTAAGTGTTTTGTCCACATGTATGTTTGTATACCATATGTGCACCTGAATCCTATGGAAGCCAGAAGAGAGCATCGGATCCCCTGAAACTGTAATTATGGATGGTGCCAACCTGCCTGGGGGGGTGGGGATGCTGGGAATTGAATTCAGGTCTTCTGTAAGAACAGTAAATGCACGAAAAAGCAAACAACAACAACAAGCCGGGCATTGGTGGCACACGCCTTTAATCCCAGCACTCAGGAGCCAGAGGCAGGTGGATCTCTGTGAGTTCAAGGCCACCCTGGTCTACAGAGTGAGTGCCAGGGCAGGCTCCAAAGCTACACAGAGAAACCCTGTCTTGAAAACCAAAACAACAACAACAACTCAAAACCAGCAAGTGCTCTTAACTGATGAGCTGTCTCTCCAGCCCTTCACCTTGGTTTGTTTGTTTGTTTGTTTTGAGACAGGGTCTCTCCCTAGACTCGTAGCTCACCAAGTAGGCTAAACCAGCTGGTCAGTGAGCCCAAGGGATCTTCCTGTCTCTAACCTCCCAGCCCTGGGATTACAAGTGCATTCTACCATACATACTTGACATTTCAGATGAGTTATGGGTCTTGAACTGGGGCCCTTGTACTTACACAGAAAGCAATTTACTGACTGTTGAGGTTAATTCCAAATGTCAGCTTGCAGGACCAATGAGCCATCTATCTCTCTAGCCCCCAGAAGCCACCTCTTCAAGTTCCTGCTACTTCTCATCACCACCTCCCTGGGGAGCAGGCCTTTGACATGCTCTTGTCTCAGGGAACATTTCAGACCCAAACTTCAGTAGAGGTAATAAGGAGAGGTGATCAAGCAGTGAGGATCCCGGGGCTACCCAGTGGTGGTGGCAGACTCCCCTCCCCTCCTAGGTACATTACCGCCTCCCTAACCAGATAAGCTAAAACCAACAGCAGTTAAGAGTGCTCCCACTGCATGGACCAACAGGTCCCATTCTGAAGCTTTTTTAGGAACTTGTGGCTGCTAAACACTAAAAATATCATTTGGGGGAAGGAGTTGGCAGGCTTGGAGAGTCTTAGCTTGCACGGGAGAGTAATTTAATACTCAGAGTTCCATTTGTCTGTGCTACACATATAAATACTGAAAGGGTTAGTGCCCCTGCCTTTTAAAAAACTCAAACTCTGCATCCGGCACACACAGATCTCACAGATCGGCCCCAAAGGCCAGAGCTTTGTGCTTCAATGGAGGGAGCACTTTTCACATTTGTTGCTGGGGAGATAATTCACCCTGGAACAACTTCCTCTTAACCAAGGGGGGGGGCAGGAGCAGGCTGCGTGGGTGTTAAGAGCCTTTGTTTGTGGGGGGATAAAGTGTGATTTTTCACAGATGGAGGGGAAAAAAAACCCACACCCGCCAGTGGGGATTGAAGTTGTCAGTTTCCAATCCGTTTCTTGGCTGACTGATTTCTGCTCAGGCTTGTTTCATTGAAACAAAGAACCATCTCCAACCTCTCCAGTGAGGCCTTTCCTAGGAGCCATTTTCTCACCACGATACATTTGTTCTCTGCTAATCTCATTTGATTTAGTCTTTGAGGAGCCGATTTGCTGATAGTCTTTGAAGAGTATTTTTGTAAAAACACGGCGTGTTCTAAGAAGTGATCTGCTATTCCATTATCAGCCATCAGAACTTCTTATAGGTGTGCATGTGTGCGCGTGGGGGCGGGAGCTCACACACATACACACGTGCAGGATCTGGCAGCATCCAGCAGAGGGCATCGTATCTGGTGGAACTGAAGTTACAGGTGGTTGTGAGCTGCCCTACATGGGTACTGGGAACTGAACTTTGGTCCTCTGGCCAAATAATACCTGTTTTTAACTTCAGCACCATCTCTCCAGCCTAAGATGTGATACTGATATGTATCACAAGCTTATTTTTTTCTAAAACGTTTATCCAGCCATGTCTCATCTCCATTGAGTCAGCCAACTTTATGAAACTGTGTGCCAAAATAAACCTGTCCTCTTCAAGGTTATTTTGCTTGGGTGTTTTTTCACAGTGACAAAAAGCAACTAAGTCAGCCACAAATTCGGCTCTAAGGTTCCTCATATCTCCTACAAGGAGAGTCACTGGATTCATCTCTAGCGTCTAAAAGATGTTTCTAAGAGAGGTACAACTGGGACTGGAGAGAAGGCGCAGTGAAATGCTCATCTTGCAAACACAACAACTTACATTTTATCTCAAGAATTCAGATTAAAGGAAAAAAGTTGGGTGTGGTGACATGTGCTTGTAATTCCAGCATCAAGGAGGAAGAAACAGATCAATCTCTGGGACACTGGTGTCTATCCTGCCTGGTTTAATTGGTGAGTTTGCAGCCAGTGAGAGATCCTGTCTCAAAAACAAAATAGGGATAACATCTGAGGAATGACAACTGAAGTCTACCTCTGCCCTCCACACAGTGTACCTCCCAGACACCACACACACACACACACACACACACACAGAGAGAGAGAGAGAGAGAGAGAGAGAGAGAGAGAGAGAGAGAGAGAGAGAGAGAGAGGCAACCACTAAGGCACAAGAAATGACTTGGTGAAGTCTTCAGCAAATACCACGAACTTTACCAATCTTTAGGTATGCACCAGCATCAGCTCACTGTGCGTCCAAGAATAGTAAGATGAGAGCAACTGTATTCAGAGTCTGAATGAGGTCTGTTTTAGACCCTGGCTCAGACTGGCCTTGCCCGTGCCACTTTTAAGAAAGTGGCTTGAGTAGAAATGATACAGCAATTATTTTGAAAGGTGTGTGCGGGCTTTTCCTGCATTTGCCTTGCCATCTGGAGGCAGCCACACCTTGGGATGGTAAAGACATCAGAGCTGGGATGGAAGGAGTTGAAGGGGACTGCCTATTGTGTTTGCAAAGCCGACATTTGAGACTGGTATTTAAAACCACAGTCTCAATAGGGTCTCAAGTGCTTGAGCCAGGCACCAGAGAAAGAAGCATTTTATAAATCCTCCAAATCCTCTTTACAGATCAAAGATGGCTACCATGTGAAGTCACAGGAAGGGGGCTATGACCCTGCAGTGGGTGTCAATACTGGCTTAACTTAGGATAGCATGGGGGAAGTTTGGTTTATTACTATTGTTTTAATGTATCTGTATTTCTGTGTATAAATACATGTATGTACACACACAGATGCATGTGTATGGAGATTAGAGAACAATATTCTTTAGTGTCATTTCTCAGAAATGCTATCTACCTCCTTTGAGACAAGTTTATTTACTTGTCTGGAACTCACCAAGTATGCCAGGCTGACTGGCCAGTAAGTCCCAGAGATCCAACCATCTCTACCTTCCCAGAGCCTTGCTTCACTATTTATGTGGGTTTGGGGACTGAACTTGGGCCCTGTGCTTGTACAATGCCTTGGTTAGTTTTAAAAGTCAACTTGATACAGTCTAGAGCCATTTGAGAAGAGAGCTTCAACCAAAGAATTGCCAAGATCATACTGGCCTGGAGCCATGTCTGTATGGGATGGTCTTGATGATTAATTGATGTAGGAAGGCACTGTCCACTGTAGGCGGCACTGTTCTCTAGGCAGGTGGTCCTGAGCTGTGTAAGAATCCAGCTAATCATGAGCCTGAGAGCAAGTCAGCAAGCAGCCTTCCTCTAGGTTTTCTGCATCTCTAGCTAGAGCGAGTTCTTCATTTTGAGGTAATAACACATAGAATAACCATCAGTCCTACCTTCAAGTTCCTGCTTGAGACCCCGCCCTAATTTTCCTCAATGATGGACTGTGACTAGGAATTGTAAGCTGAAATAAGCTCTTTCCTCCTCCATGTTGCTGTCGTTCAGGGTGTCTTATTGCAGCAGCCCAATGAAACCAGAACACACAGCAACTTTGTCAACTGAACTACCTCCCTAGCCTGTGGAAAGCTTCAAAAGTCACATGTACCCAGGACCACTTCCAGACACTCTGATCCAATGACTCCACATTCAGACTTGATCTGAGGTACAACCTTGGATGAGATATAGGGCACATTTCTAGACCCAACTTCAGGTTTGTTCTCAGAGTGGGAAGGAAGAAGAAAGACACGACCATGCAGCTATGCTGCTCAAATTGGAATTCCCAGACAGGGGTGAGAAGTCCAGAAAACTGGCTAAAGGACAGGAAGCTTTGTGCCACGCCTTCTTGGAGAGGATGGATGTCTTAATCCAGGCATGGGAGCAGAAATGGCAAAGGGACGGAAGCTCAGGCAGAAAGTGGATCTTAAACAACTCTCACAGTGCTCAAAGGCGGGACAGTGTTCTGCATGTGCAAGGAAACCTGGAGTTTCTGCATAGCCTTGGGGTAAAGGGAAATGATCAACTCAACAGGGTCAGGAGAAGAATCAGAAAACTGGAGGCAGAGATGGGAGGACATCAGTATGGGGGGGGATTCTCAGTAACTGCAGTCGTGGGGCTGGAGAGATGACACAGCAGTCAGATGTATTGCTCTTTGGAGATTCTGTTCCCAGCACCCACATCAGGAGACTCACAACCACCTGTCACTGCAACTCCAGGTGATTTGATGCTCTCTATGAGCATTGCACACACCCTCTACACAGACACCGACACATAATTGATGAAATGAATGTTTAAAGAAAAAGCAAGCCGAAGTCGGAGGCATGAGGCCAATCAGCAGAAGCCAGGAAGATCCTTGAAGGAAGGTCTGTTGTCAAAATACATCTCCAATGGGCACGAGGCAGCAGCAGCAGCTCCCTTTGCTCCTCTGCAATCTCTTCTGAAGATGGGAGGGAGGAGAGGGAGGAGCTTTGAGAGGGAAGAGTGGTACTTACAGAGAATAGCATGTTTAAACCCGGTTTAACAGAGCAGTTCTCCCGAAAGTGATCATGTTTCCAATTGGAAGAAAAAAAAAGGGAAGGGGGCTACCTTGAAACAACTAGATGAGTTTTCTTTTTCCATCATGAGTGAAAATGAGGGCTGGAAAGCAAGCTGAATCCAGATGTGGAAAAATAAAGTCACTGTTGTTTTAATATCTGTATATATATTTACACATATATATATTTATACACACACACACACACACACACACACACACACACATATATATGAATGACTTGGGATTGAAATTGAAATTGTGCTTTGGGCTTTGGAGAAAGAATAATGGATTGTTAAAGAGACAAGGACAGAGGAGTAACCAGGGAGGGGATGTAGCTCAGGGGGTGGAGGACCCGCTTACGTGGCATGTTCAAAGCCCTGAGTTTTACTACTAGAGCAAAAGGGAGAGAAGGGAGGAGGGAAACAGGCAAGGAAGGGAGGAAGAGAAATAGGGAGGGAAGATAGATTAAAGAAAAATAAAATCAAGTTTGGGGGCTGGGGCTTTCGGTGAGTTGGTAGACTGCTTGTTTGGCATGCTAACAGTCCTGGCTCCACCCCCAACGCCACACAGCACGGGTGTAGAGGCGGATCCTGTAATCTCAGGCAGGAGACACAGAAGCTCAAGGTCATCCTTGGCTACATAGTGAGCTTGGGCTCCAAACATTTTTTCTGGAAAATATCTTAGCAATGTGGTGTGAGTTTGAGTACTATTCAGGCTTTAGAGCTACAAAGCCTACTGCTACAAGAGGAGCTGGGAAGACAGAAGAACAGGCAAGAAGCCTGTCGCACAGACATGAGGACCCGAGTTTGGATCCCTGGCATTCACATAAAAACAAAACAAAACCCAAATAAAACAAAAAGCCAGGTGCAGTGGTGTGCTCCTGCAGCCCCGGTACTGGAGTGTTGAAGACAAACAGATTTCTGGAGTTTGTTGGCCAGTCGGGGTAACCTCTCTGACTTCGCGGTTTCTAAGACATTCTAGTCCATCATGTTGGGGAAGGTGTGGTGGCAGGCAGTGCTCCGCCCACAGTGGTGGGAATGGGCGATGCAAGCCTGTTCACATGGTGGCGGGCAGGAAGCAGAACCAACGAGAACAGGAGGGCAGGTATAACCTGCGCAGGCTGTCCCTACTGACCTACTTCTTCTGACTCAGCCCCACCTTGTTAAGGTCCACGATGAGAAGAACAAAGCCAATCAAACTGTGGTCCTGTCAAAAAGTGCCAAAGGGATTCCAGAGACCTGGAAAAGAGGGGTATGTTCACTCTCCTGACGGTGGGGTGGTCATGGGTTCACAGACGAGTGCATGTTCAGGTACCAAATTATACAGATCAAATGTGGCATTCACTGCACATCCACTAATACCTTGTTCTATTCTCCTTCCAACTGCTGGGATAGAAACACCAACTAAAAGAGCAACTTAGAGGGAGAAAGGTTATTTGACTTACACCTCCAAGTCACAGTCTATCATTGAGGGAAGCACAGTGGGAACTAGCACTTTCTTGAAACAGAGACCATGGAGGGATTCTGTGTGTTGGCTCATTCTCAGGCTCATGCTTAACTAGTTAGCTTCCTTATAAAGAATAGGACCACCTGCCTAGGAATGTTGCTACTCATAGTGGGTGGGCTGGGTCCTCCTGCATCCATTAAGAATAAAGATCCCCCCAATCTGATGTGGGCAATTGTTCCGTTGAAACTCCCTTTTCTGGAGGCTACAGGCTGTGTCAACTTGATTGCTGAAGTTAACTAGACCATACCTCAGTAAAGATGACAGCTTTGAGGTAAGTAGCTAAGCTTACTATCTTACACTTGCTACACACTTTCTGATATTGATGGTATAATACCCTGGCTGATCCATTTCCTTGCCAGTTTTAGTGAACTCCATGCTTCCAAAGCTCACCTATTTTATATATTGCTTTGTGCAGAAGGCAGCAGAGTTAATCCCTTTAAAGATGTGCAAGACACAGGGCTGGGGAGATGGCTCAGCATTTAAGAGTGTGCACTGCTCTTGCAGTATCCACATTGCATAACTCACAACTGCCTGTAACTCCAGCTCCAGGGGATTTGATGCCCTCTTCTGTCCTCCATGGACACTGCACCCATATACACATATAGACAGACAGACAGACAGACACACACACATACACACACACACACAATTACAAATAAAATAAAACCTTTAAAAAGTACACGTCCAAGAGAAGGGCTGAGAAGACGCCAGGTTCTAAGTTACAGAGAAAATCATGGGAAGGCTGGCCCACAGGGCAGGTCCCACGGTCACAGGGCAAAGCCTATGGAACTCCTGTGCAAGAAAATTCAAGATAAACTCATGGTTATTTCCATTTGTAGGTGGAGGGAGGCAGTGATGCCTCTCAACCACTCAAGAACCACAATGATGAAGGATGCTCTCAATCTTGTGAACAAAAGTTCCCAGAAAGAACCGAACCTTCTGGTGAGCCTTCTGCAGGGCCAATCAATACCTTATAATAGTAGTTCCTACCCTGTGGGCTGTGACTTCCTGAGGGGGGTCACAAAACCCTTTCATAGAGGTCATCTAAGACCACCAGAAAACACAGATATTTACATTACAATCCACAACAGTAGCAAAATTACTAATCTGAAGTTGTAACAAACACAGTTCTATGGTTGGGGGTCACTACAACACGAGGAACTGTATTAAAGGGCTGCAGCATTAGGAAGGTTGAGAACCAGTACTTTAGAACATCAACAGCCGTGAGGAGGTTGGGATGTTGCAGGTGCAGAGGCTAGTTACAATTTATGTTTAGCCCTCTAACTAGCCATCCCTTGCTCTCATCTGTGGCTATCCTAATATCTAAGTCTCAGGCAAAACATTTTGAAATGTGTGAACAGACCTCTACTTCTACCAACTAAAAAGCTAAGTGTGATGCCAAGAACAGAGATTTCCCTGGTTCACCTATCCGACGTTTCTAGCAATGTATTTGAAAAATGTCTTAATTGGGGCTGCTGGAGAGATGGCTCAGCAGTTAAGAGTACTGGCTGATTTTTCCAGAGGTCCTGAGCTCAATTCCCAGCAGCCACATGGCGGCTCACGATGGTCTCTATCTGTAGTCCCAGGGGATCTGATGCCATCTTCTGATGAGCATGCAAACAAAACATCCAAACACATAAGTAATGAGGTCTCTTTTCAAAGAAAAGTCTTAATTAATGACTTTGTTGTTCTACTACAAAAACATTACCTAACTACTACCACATTGGAACACAGACTGTGGGGTAACCTACGTCTGTGTTCCCAGATTTGTCACCTATATTCGGCTCTAGTGTGAGCTTCCTCTTATCACCTCTAAGGTGAGGTTTGCACACTGATAGTCCAAAAGCTTTGACCCCTTCTGCACTTCTCCCAACTAACTCAACTCAGACTATCTTCCACTCCCCCCCCAAAAATCCTTAAGAAGCCATTGTGTACAACTTAATTCTTTATTTGAAAAATAGGGAAAACAATTAACATCCCCCCATTGTATATGGCTGATAACTTATTGTTTAGAAAAGACTAGAACTCCATTATGTGAAATAGCATTTATCGTGTTTTCTTTGTTAGAAAAATTGCTTCCACTACCATTCTCTCTCCATCTGCCTTTATCTTCTACTTCATGTTGAAGCCGAGAATCCAACACTAAGTTTGTGACAGAATTTAAGAAAAAAGTAAAAGGGGGAAAATTGCATTCTTAGAGACCATGGCTGTGGTCCAATGGTAGAGGGCCTGCCAACCATGCAGGTGGCTCTGGAATTAAAGAATTAAGTTCCCAGCTTTTCTGCTGTTTAAAGCCAGGTGAATCCTGTGCTGGTGAGATGGCTCCTTGGGTGAAGTGTTTGCTGAGCAAGCCTAGTGACCTGAGTTTGATCCCCAGAACCCACATAAAGGTTGAAGGAGAGACCAAATCCATAAAGTTGTCCTCTGACCTGCACACACATGCCATAGTACACATACCTACACACACATACCATGCCCACACACTCCCACACAAACAAACAATAATACCTAATTGAAAACATTAGAAACACATGCAGATTCACCCAGGTGTGTATCAAGCATCTTGAACTGTGGGTCATGGTCTCATATTGGGCTGTGGAACTCAATGTGGGGAGACCAAACAATTTATAACAGTGAAAAGTTCCTAAGCATGTAATGTCCAACGGTGAACTCAACAACAGCAGATGTGTGGGGGACTGGAGAGATGGCTCAGTGGTTAAACGTGCTTGCTGCCCTTTTAGAGGGTCCGAGTTTGATTTCCAGTGCTTAGTTGGTTGTAAGCTGTCATGTGAGTACTGGGAGCCAAACTCAGGTTCTCTTGCAAGTGCTGCAAGTGCTCTTAATTGCTGAACTATCTCTACAAAGTGCTTCAAGTTATGAGTTATTATCAGTAAGTGCTTGATCAGTATGGCACTCTTATAAAGTTACATATCAAGGGTTGGATGGGAATTCCCCATGTTATCTTACTTAGGGTCGCCATTGCTGTGATGAAACACCATGACCATAGCAACTTGGGGAGGAAAAGCGTTTGGTTTATTTGGCTTACGCTTCCACATCACTGTTCATCATCAAAGGAAGTCAGGACAGGAACTCAAGCAGGGCAGGAACCTGGAGGCAGAAGCTGATGCAGAAACCATAGAAGAGTTCTTTCTGCTTACTGGCTTATTCCTCATGGCTTGCTCAACCTGGTTTCTTATAGAACCCAGGACCACTAGCTCAGGGATGGCCCCACCCATAGTGGGCTGGGCCTTCCCCCATAAGCCACTAATTTTCTTTAAAATGCCACCTTTAATCCCAGCACTCAGGAGGCAGAGGCAGGTGCATCAATGTGAGTCTGAGGCCAACCTGGTCTACAAGAGTGAGTTCCAGTACAGCCAGGACTGTTGCACAGAAAAATGCCATCTTGGCAAATAAAACAAAACAAAGCAAAAAACACAAACAACAACAAACCCTACCAAAACAAAGACAAAGAAAATGCCACACAGACTTGCCTACAGTCTGCCCTCATGGTGACATTTTCTCTCTTGAGGCTCCCTTATTTCTGATGACTCTAGCTTGTGCCAAGTTGACGTAAAACCAGCCAGTACAGGGGTCATGAGCAGGGAGAGCTTAAGAAGCCCTGGAGTAGTGGACTCCTGAGAGAGGCCCAGAGGAGGCCAGATGCTTACACACTGGGGCCAGCAGTGAGCTCTCAGAGTCCAAAGTGAGGAGCCTAAGCCCAGCTCCCACATGTGGACAGCCTCCTCTATGGGGGTGCAGGGCTGTGAGCATCACACAGGCTAACGGTTCCATCTGGTGTACACAGCTACACCTTCAGGTCAGTATCGGGAGGCTTCTGACAATGGAGAATGTCAAAGTTCAGAGCAGTCGAGTCAGCAGTCACTGTCACACAGCTAAAAAGACCTCCCCAGCGGCATTCTGAAAGTCTCTCCTAGACACAAGTCACAAGGAAGCAGAAAGAAAGAAATGTGCCTGTCTTTTCGTGAGTTCTGGACATTAACTAAAGAATACTCTGTAAACTCCTCATGACTGGTCCCTGGACAGTGGGGAGGTTTCTATTTACAATAGTTACAGAACCAGGAAAGGTCATGCCCAGCAATTCTAGGTCCCGTTGGTGACACCTAGGAGTGACCAAAGAAAGAAAATATAAAACTTCACAGAAGACATGCACAGTCAAGGAGCCACCGAAAGGGCTTTGTGGGTAAAGGGGCTTGCCACAAAGAGACAGCAACCTGAGTTTGATCCCCAGAACCCACCTGGTGGAAGAGGGCTGACTCCCACAAGTTGTCCTCAGATTTTCACATGCATGCCATGGCATGTGCTCACACACATACATGCACACACACTTAATAAATAAAATAAAAAGAAAAGAAAAAAAGAGAAAGAAAATTCCCATTTAACCTAGAATCCAACATCCCAGAACCCCATAGCTGAGACTTCACTGAAGATGAGTTCATAATAAAAACTTATAAAACACACAGGGATTAAAGGCATGAGTAAGAATGAGAAAATATCACAGGGCTACAATGCCCAAGAACTCAAGATAACAAGGCAATTATCAGGCACAGTAATGTCCAAATAATAAAAACATTAAAATGGGTTTTGAAATAAAAGAACAAGAACCAGGAAAGACAAAGGAGCCTTGGGGCTGGAGAGATGGCTAAACCAGAAAGAAACACTTCTTGTTCTTGCATAGGACCTGACTTTAGTTCCCAGCACTCACATGGTGGCCCACAACGCCCTAGAACTCTAGCTCCAAGGGAATCTACTGCCCTCCTTTGGCCTTTGTAGGTACTGCACTCCTGTGCACAAAATCACAAAAGGACTCACAAATAATATAAACAGTCTTCTAAAATAATTGCAATAGTGTTAGAAATATGAGGACAAGCACTTATAGAAAATAATGGGGACCAGTCATGGTGGTGCACACCTCTAACCCCAGCACTTGTGAGTGTGAGGCCAGCCTGGTGTACATTGTAAGTTCCAGGACAGCTATGGCTACATAGTGAGACCCTGTCTTGAAAAACAAACAAAAATAAATAAATAAGTAAACAATAAAAAGACCATAACAGAGCTCCCTATATAACATGATGCATTTTTATTACTGAGAGCAGGTGTCTCCTCAATTTTAGGGTCTATTAATTCGATCACAGTAACTATAATCATAAAACCACCACCCATATCTCAATATCAAACATCATTATTTGGTCAGTATTAATTATGTATGTAATTTCATTATTGTATTATCTCTCCCAGAACAAGCAGTCAAGGGGCTAGAGGGATGGCTCAGCGGTTAAGAGCACTTGCTGCTCTTCCAGAGGATCCAAGCGCGGTTCCCAACACCCACACAGGGCAGCTCACAACTGCCTGTCACATCAGCCTGAGGAAAACTCCAACTTTTGGCCGCTGTGGGGGCCACATTCACATCCATATACCTTTCCCCAAATAATCTTTTAGAATGGTTAATATATATATATATGTATATATATGTATATATATGTATATATATATATATATATATATATATGAGCACCCAGCGCCACAGTATTGTGAACACACCAAAATCTTACATTTTTTTCTTTTACAGTTGTTTACTATATTTTGTGTGCATAGGGGGAGCAGTGTGGGTGAGCACACGCCACAGTGCACACAGAGAAGCCAGAGGGGCAACCGGCAGGAGTCAGTCAGTTCTCTCTTTCTATCAAGTGGGTCCTGGGGGGATCAACCCAGGCCATCAGGCTTGCAGGTGCGTTTACCCGCCGAGCCATCTGGCTGGTCCAGGACCAGAGTCTTCACACCATTTTCTTTGATGCGGCTGGAAGATGAGACCCAGTTTCATGCCAGCATTCATTCTGATATTTGGGACCAAAGGCATAAATTAAAAAACAAAAAACAAAACAAAAACAAACAAAATTTCTGGAAGTGGAAAAATGCAGTCTCTGGAATTTCAAACACAGCAGGGAAGCCAAACAGACTGCACGAAGCTGAATAAATAAATAAATGAAATAAAAGAATAGGTGCAATGAAATTACCCTCAGTGCCCATAAAGATGGGAGAAAAAATTAAAAGGAGATGAAGACATAGGGAGGTTGGATTGTTTCATGGCAATACCATCCCGAAATCCACCAGAAAGCTTGTCAATTTCTCCCCCCTTGTCAACAGGAATGGAAATTACCTAACGCGGTGCCTTCAAACAAAGCTTTGTAATTTATAAGGGAAGACGGTGAGGTTAATTCCTTTGATTCACTGGCTCCTCACAGACATCATTCATGGTGGTGGGTATTAAATTAGACATCTTATGGAAGAAGACACTGAGCTCAGACAGATTACACAAAAGCCTATCACTTGACAAGGCTGAAACTGAAAGTCAAAAAGAAACTTTGCAATTAAAACACCTTCCCTCTCCTGCATGCCTTCCTGATAGGTATTCACCTTGATAAGAAAAAAACAAAAACAAAAAACAAAAAGAGTGTAGAAGCTGTCACGTACGTGAATGGAGGAAACTTCTAGAAGCTAACAGATTCTCTACTTTTGGTCAGGTCAAAGTTAGCCCAGAGCAGAAAGTGACTCTCCGTTGAGCACCTCCTTTTTCTGATCTCACACGGAGCCTGCACTTCTCGGAATGAGTTCCTGCCGGTCTTTTACCACTTTGGGGGAGAGGTTTCTCCCAATAGATGGCATGGGTCAGGGTCCAGTGCACAGGCAGCACACAGATAAGAAACATGTTCATGAGTGAGTGCTGACACAAAAACCCGATCGTGAGCGGCTGAAACCCTGGTGCGAACTGGCTGCTTTTCTGTGCCTGTGATAAGATAACCAGCCAAAAGGAAGAAGGACTTAGCCTGGCTTACGGCTTCAGAGGGATGCAGTCTGTGACAGCAGCAGCAAAGGTGGGAAAACGGGTGTCAGGAGCAGGAAACTGGCTGACCACAGTTCCTCCGCAGACAGGAAACAAGGAGGAAAGGAGAAGGAAGTAGGGTGAGCATGCCCCGGTGAAATACTTCTTCCAGAAAGGCTCTATCTACCTCCTTAAACTTCCATAATCTTCCCAAACAGCGCCACCTGCTGGGAATGTAGTGTTCAAACACATGAGCCTGCTGGGGACATTTTTCATTCAAACCACCACACTGGTTAAAAAAAAAAAAGGCAATGAAATTTGTCCAAACTGTGCACTCCCTTTTGGAAATATTATGTGAGGGTCCCCTTATTGTATAAAAATACCTGAGATGATCAACTTAAAAAGAGGAAAGACTGAGTATTGCTCAGAGTTTCAGTCCATTGTGGAGAACATCTGTTAACTAGATGTGGTTGGGAAGAAAAGGACAGGTAGGGCATAAGCCCAGAGAAGTTCCTTTCACTATACCTTGTCTCTTAAGTGTTCCACCACCACAACACCACAAACTGTCAATCGAGGGTTCAATATATGAGCCTCTTGAAGGCACTGGAAACCCCAAGTATAGAAAATCAAGCATCTGCTCCCTCTAAACCTCCAGACAATCGGTGCAAGCAGTCCATTCCCGAGAAACCCTGGCCTGAGCAGGTTCAGTTCCTACAATACCACAGCTGAAGATCCTAAGTTGTTGAGATTCAAGATTTCTGCCATCTGGGATCTAAAGTCTAATCCAGATTTGGATTTATTAACCATGACAGAACAAGTCTGGGTGAGTCTGTCTGCAAAATGCCTGCTGTATAATGTAATTTTCAAAGGGGCTTGGGGGGCTCAGAAGATGACTTAGTAGGTAAGAGTCATGATCAGGGTTCTGAGGCCCAGACCTACAGGGTAACTGGACACAATGGATGCCTATTGTCCTAGCACTGGAAAGGTGGAATGGGTGGATCCCTGGGACTAGTCTAGCTGAATTGGTGGTTTCTAGGCTCAGTGGCAGACTCTGTTTTAAGAAGGAGGACCAAGAGGAGGAAGAGGAGGAAGAGGGAAAAGAAGAGGAAGAAGAAGATGAAAAAGTTGTTGTTGGAGGACCATCAAGATGCCTCATAAGGTAAAGCTGATTTCCACAGAAGCCTGACAACCTGAATTCAATCCTAGAATCCATGTAAAGATGGGAAGAGAACCAGCTCCATGAAGGCATCCTCTAATCTCCACAAGTGCCTTGTGCACACTCATAGCCCTACTCGGCATCATGCATACACACTTACACACACACATAAATAAACAAATCTTTAAGAAAGAAAACCACTCAGCCTGGACTAGCTGTGGTGGCACGTGCCTATAATCTCTGCAGTCAGGAGGGGAGCCAAGTGAATGGCAAGAGCTCTAGGCCCCCCTGAGCTTTATAATGAGTTCCAGACCAGCCTGGAGACATAGAGCAGTGGTTCTCAGCCTGTGGGTCATGACCCATTTGGGGGATTGAACGACCCCTTCCACATATCAGATATCCAACATATCAAATGTTTGCATTGCCATTCATACCAGTAGCAAAATTACAGTTATGAAGTAGCAACAAAAACACTTTTATGGTCGGGGGTCACTGCAACATGAGGAACTGTATTAAAGGGTCCCAGCATTAGGAAGTAGATGAACCAGTGACACAGAGAGAAGTTGTCCCTAGGAAAGCCTCCTTATACACAGGGCCTGAGCTGGTATAAAGTATAGTCGGAAGCCACTGCTGAGCCCAAACTATCTATCCCCATCCCTGGTGACATAACTTGAAGCCAGGGATGCAGCAGGAAGGAACTTGGGGAAAGAGACAGCTACGGAAACCCTTCTGCCAAGTGAAGGTTAATTTGTCAGTGGAAAAGCTATTCTCATTAAGCCATTGCCAAAAAAATGGGAGGTTGTGAAGGACAATTGATCATTTGCTCCCATCACTTCAAGGCAGCAGAGAGAGCTTTTCCAGCCACTGAGCTCACTCTCCAGTTTAAAGGCTTTTAAATCAGTTTTATTAGGTTAATTGATGATATCTTTGTGCTCTTCTGCTCTGTGATCTGCTGTGTCCTGTCAGAGGAAGATGCATGAAGTGGAATTCTGGGTCTCTTCACCCCTGCTGAGACCCGCAAGCAGAGACCTGCACTGCATCTGCTTGT
Organism: Mesocricetus auratus; assembly: GCF_017639785.1. Lineage (NCBI taxonomy): Eukaryota > Metazoa > Chordata > Mammalia > Rodentia > Cricetidae > Mesocricetus > Mesocricetus auratus. The sequence goes on from NW_024429206.1 coordinate 21,291,614, forward strand.
TGCTTGCTGGCTTAGGGGCTGAGGGAATGGCAAGCTGTCTGATCCCTCGTGTAGGAAGGAGCAGGATGCTTGAAATAGAATCTCTAAACTGCTTTCCAGAACATCATAAAAACGTGATCAGAGCAGAAGGTATGTTTAGAATTTCTCTTTGCTCTTGGCTGTCATTACATACTCCACGTGTGGCAAGCATGAGCTGCTCAATGTTTAAGCGCTTCAGAGCAGAGTCCCTACTTGGTGCCAATTGCAGTACAGAGTGGCTCCACCCAGCATGGAGCTTTGTCCTGGTTAGTTTTATGTCAACCTGACACAAGCTAGAGTCATCAGAGAGGAGTGAGCCTCAACTGAGAAAATGCCCCTAGAAGATTGGGCTGTAGGCAAGTCTATAGAGCATTTTCTTAACTAGTGATTTGTGGGAGGGGGCCTAGATCATTCTCAGTGGTGCCAACCCCAGGCTAGTGGTCCTGGGTTCTATAAGAAACCAGGCTGAGCAAGTCATGATGAGCAAGCCAGTAAGCAGCATCCCTCCATGACCTCCGAATCGGCTCCTGCCTCCAGGTTCCTGCCCTGCTTGGGTTCCCGTCCTGACTTCCTTTGATGATGAACAGTGATGTGGGAGCACAAGATGAACAAACCCCTTTCTTTACTTGCTTTTTAATCATGGTGTTTCATCTCAGCAATAGAAACCCTAACTAAGACAAGCTTCTACGCCTGTAGATTTAACCAACCACAAACCAACATTCAGAACAAGAGAGTCAGGCATGGCAGCTATATGGCTGACTTCCGTTGCTAAGGATATTTCTAGAGAAGATGAACTGAGGAGGGGAAACTCACCCTGAATGGTGGAAGCACCATCCTATGGGCTGAGGATCAGGACTGAGTAAGAAGGGGAAAAGGAGAAAGCTAATGGAATACTGAATCTTTGTTTCTGCCTCCAGGTCCACTGAGATGTGATTAAGAAGCCTTAGATTAGAGCTGTTAGGATTGGAAACCATGCCTAGCACCACGATGGTCAAGACCGTCTCAAACTTGGAGCCAGCATTAACCTCAAACCACGTCTTCTACGATATTTAGGCACAGTAATAGAAAAAGAACCACCGAAGTGGTGCACAGCTGTCTACCCAGCTGTTGGGCACAAATTTAAGTCTCTGTCTCAAGCAACAAGAACAAAAATTTGGAAAAAGAAGAAACTGTGTTACAGTGAATAGCACATGTTTCTTGTTGTTACCCCCATCCCTACAAATAACACAGGGTACCAGTTATTAACACAGCATACACATGCAATTATCATTAACCTAGAGGTGATCTAAAGAAGATAGGCGGATATTCTTCCATCTTCCCCTGCTTTTGTTTTAATCAGAGAGGGTCTCGCTTCATAGCTCAAGTTAGACTTGACCTCATGATCCTGTTGTCTGAACCTCCCTGAGTGTTGGGAATGACAGATGTGTTCCACCACACCCATCTGTGCTGATGTCCTAGGTAGAACAGACCTGATGTTCTTCTGAATATACGATTTTCTTATTGGCTGATGGATAAAACACTGATTGGTCAGTAGAGGCAGGAAGATAGGTGGGACTAGGAGACAAGAAGAATGATGGGAGGAGAGAGAGAGAGAGAGAGAGAGAGAGAGAGAGAGAGCCTCAAAGAGATGCCATGTAGCCACCAAAGGAGTAATAGGTCTAGGCATTCTCTGGTAAGACCATGTGAAAATACATAGATTAATAGTTATGGGTTAATAATTAAGAGAGAAGTAGCCAGTAAGAAGCCCTAGCCATCGGTCAACAATTTAATAATTAATATGTCTCTGTGTGCTTATTTGGGGGCTGAAGGGCAGCGGAACCTGGCAGGATGGAAACCTTCATCTTCAAAGACCCTTTCACATACTAGTCATGACCATCCAACAGTATATCTGAGTATCTTTTGGGTATCCTGGGACCAATCATCTATAGCTACTGAGGCACTGCTACATAATAATTTCCTGGGGTCACTTTAATCCTTTTCCAAAATGTGTCTCCTTTCATTAAAATGTTTTGTCTTGGGGGATGGGTAGATGATTTGGTCATGTGAATGGGGAACTGCACTGGATCCCAAGAACTCGGATGATTAGTTCAGGCATGGTGGTACACATTTATCATCCCAGCATTGGGGACGCAGAGATGGGCAGATCTCTGGGGCTTGCTGGCTAGGCAGCCAGACTTGCTCTCAAATGCAAATATGCTTCCAATCGATAAATTCAAAATGAGTGCATGAAGAGTGCATACTGCCATTGCAGGTCCAAAGGAACATCTGTCTTTGCTCCCTCCAGATACTTTGGTTGCTCTCTGGCTTACGATGGAATACCTCCATCCTAGCCCTCATCCTTACATGGGTCCTCTTCTAAATTTGAGTCTTTTTCTCTTATGCCACTATAAGGGTAGCTGTTATCTGACTTGGGATCCAATTGGATAATACAGATGTTCTTATTCCTAGTCCTTCAATCCAATCACTTTTTACAAGATAAAATCACATTCATGGGTTCTGTGGATTGGAGTATGGGCAAATCCTTCTAAGAGCCACCATGTAACCCACCACACTATACAAAGTACTGTGAATCCAAAGTTACACGCACAGAGCTTCCCCTCACTGGAGAATTTGTAATTTCTTACTCAGTGTCTTGAATTTGAAATGTTCCCCATAGGCTCATACATTCAAGTACTTAGTCCTCAGCTGGTGACACTGTTTGGGGAGGCTGTGTAACCTTTAAGCAATTGGGGCTTAACAGATAAAAGTAAGTCACTAAGGGTGAGGACTGAAATTAATACCAGACCCCTGGTTTCTGTCATACCCTCTACTTCCCATCTACCATGATATAAGCAGGCTCCACCACACACTCCTGCTGCCGTGAACTGAGCTCTTCCAGTCGCCATGCCTCCCCAGCACAATGGACTTTGAAACCACGAGCCAAAATGGATTCTCTCCCCATTAAGTTGCTTCTGTCATGTTTTGTCATAGCTACATTAAAACAACTGATAGACAATATAGACAAAGAATGGTAATGTAATGTAACATGGAATAAAAAAGTTTCATAGAAGTAAAACTCCTGATTCTAAGAGATTGATTTTGGTGCTGTAAATAGAAGTAGTGTATGGGCTGAAAGAGTGCCTAGAGCATCACTAAGGCAAAGAGGGAGTCAGAAGTAACCCGAAGGTTACTCTATACATGCACAACGCATACAGAGTAACTCAAGAAGGCACACCATGTTCAGAACATACAAAATAAAGGAAGGGGTCATGGCGTGTCTAGAGTGTATAAAATAATCCAAAAGGACACTGTGCATCCATAGAATACAGAATAGCAGCCTAAGTAAACATGGTATCACTAGATCTTATAGAGTAACCCAAGGGGACATGTTGTATCCAGAGCATATAGAATAGCCTAAGAGGACATGGTGTGCCTAGGTCATACAGAGTGTTTCAGGGGGACATGGTGTATCCAGAACATATAGAATAACCAAAGATGACAAGAGCACAGAATTCTTGTTTTAGGGAGAGGGAGAAGATACTGTTGAGCACATAGCATCAGTATATTAAAGATCTTATGCTTCCACACACTAGTCTAACTAACCACTTGTCATCTCCTAATCATTGAAGGGCAAACTTTCTTTTTATTATTTTATTTCTATGTATTTTGTGTGTGAGCATATATATTTGGGAGAGAGTATGTGTGCTGAAGAACATATTTGGAGGTCAGAGGAATGGGAATTGGTCTCTCCTTCTAACAGATGGGTCCTGGGGATTGTATTCAGGTGGCCAAGTTTGGTGGGATGCATCTTTACTCCCTAGCCATCTTACTGGTCCATAGCACAAAATTTCTATCCTTCTGTCCCCCATTAAATGAGGCGCACCTCAATGCCAAGACTCACCTTTTCTGTTCCCACTTAAGCCCCTGGATACTGTTCAGGTCTTTGCTGTGTTTGGAGCCTAGAACTCTACTCAAGCTGTGCCTGGAGAAGGGGTGGGAACCTGAGATAGAAGCCACTCCAGATAGGAGGCCATCAGAAACCCAGGTAAACACTGCTATTAATGGTGATTAGCCTCCAGCATTATCTCTGTGAAAAGGAGCTTAAAGAGAATAGCAGTCACTAAAACTGATAAACACTCTCCTTGGCTATGAACACCCATCGATGTTCGGTCTTTAATCTTTGAGAGCTAAATGCCCAAATAGACCAATTGTTAACACAACCAGTTGAGTCATAAAATGAGTTGCTACACTGAATTCATTGATTTTTATTGCTAAACAAGCTCTGATAATGGCCTGACTGGGGTGTTAAAGAGACACAGCTAACCGTGTTGCGGTACATGGAGGAAAAACTTCCAACTACTGAAAATTAAATGCATCTATTTCTACAAATTAGATTACCTTGGGGGAGATCAGCCTCAGGTGCTGAACTATTCAATATTTACCAACTTGCCGTCAAAATGCTAACTGGCCCTGTTGGGTCTCGATGCTTGTCCCCAAAATGACATCTGTCTTCCTAATGAACAGATAAAATGAAATCATGACCACAGGACTGAGGTTTCATGCTTGCCTCAATTCCCAACACAGATGTTTGATGTGAATTCTAGAGACAAAGACAGCAATCCTATGTCCAGGCCATATGTCAGAAAGGAACATGGCCACATGGGTTGACTTTGACCAGTCATGCTGATGAAAGAACTCAGTAGTCTTTAAACATGACGTATGTATGTGTGTATGAGTGTGTGCTTGTGTGTGTGTGTGTGTGTGTGTGTGTGTGTGTGTGTGTGCATTTTACTCTGCAGGTATGAATACTTAGAAATGAGAGAAATGAGGCTGAGGAGATGGCCCTGGTAAAGTGCTGCTGTATATCCTAGTTAGTTTTAACAGCCTAGAGTTAGACAGGCATGTGGACATGTCTGTGGGGAACTGGCTTGACTGTTAACTGGTATAGGAGGACCCAGCCCACTGTGGGAAGCAACATTCACTAGGCTGCTAGCATGTATAAGAAAACTAGCTAATCCGGTAGGTGATGGTACATGCCTTTAATCCCAGCACTCGGGAGGCAGAAGTAGATGGATCTCTGTGAGTTCAAGGCCAGCCTGGTCTACAGAGTGACCAGGATAGCCAAGGCTACACAGAGAAACTCTGTCTCAATAAAACCAAAAAAAAAAGAAAGAAAGACAAGAAAAGAAAAAGGAAGGAAGGAAGAAAAGGAGAAGGAAAACTAGCTAAGCGTGAGCCTAAGGATAGGCAAGAATGTAATTCATGGTTCCTCTTCAAGTTCTTGAGCTCCTGTCTTGACCTCCTTCAATGATGAACTGTAGTCTAGAAATAAACCATTTTCCCCCTAAGTCGTCTTTGGTTAGAGTGTTTTATCATAGCAACAGAAAAAAAAACTAGGACATTTTGCAAACATAAGGACCTAGTTTCACCCCACACATACATATACCTAGAACCTATACTTTCAGAAACAAAGCTGGGTGGTTTGTATGGTTATAATCCCAGTACTGGGGAGGCAGGCAGAGACAGGCAGATCCCTGGGACTTACTGTCCCTCTAGTCTAGTCATATCGGCAATTTCTAAGTCCCAATGAGAACAAGGTGGCAGGCACTTGGGACATATAGGGTAGCCTAAGGGAACATGGTGTGCCTAGATCATACAGAGTATTCCAGGAGGACAAGGTGTATCCAGAGCATATAGAACAACCAAAGATGACAACAGCATAGCATCCTTGTTTAAAGGTGAGGAAGAAGATAGGGTTGAGAACATAGCATCAGTGTATGAAAGATCTTGTGCTACAGCATACTAGTATAACTAACTACTTGTCATCTCCTAACCACTAAGATTAGCCTCTGTATTTTACCTTCAGGAGCACACATGTGCATGTGTACCAACACACACCTGCAAATACGTGAACATGTGCACACAGAGATAAGGAGCATAGAAGGACATGTACTAGAGTTCCCTTGACTTCCCAGAAAATGCAAAGCTGCATAATATTTCAGACAAAGGGACAGAGAATAATAGGTGCCATGTCCAGATGTTAAGTCACATCTGGTCAGCATACCCTCAAGAGGTATCACCATCTCTTCAAGGGGTAAAAAAAATAGTAAAATGCAGAAGAAAGAAACATTTCCAGTCATTCTAAATAAAGTATGGGTTCAGGTTCTGGTGGAAATATCTGGTAGCCTCAGATCTGTGGGGAAGGATGAAGGAACACAACTGTGGCTGCCCTCTTGGACTACAACATCCTTTGTCCTCTTGGGGGATGATGTGAGTTCTATATGTTCCTTCCTCATCACCTTCTCTTGGCTCTGAGGCTCAAGGAGAGAAACAAAACAACAGCCAAGACATGTTCGCTCCTATTACTTTGGGAAACAAGACCCTGAGTTGTGCTCACATTTCTTTCTAATTACAAATATAAAAACATAAAACTCCAACAAAAACAATCACAGTAGATTGGAAATATGGCAGAGGGGACAGTGCTGCACCAGGTCCCAAAAGTGACTTCAACCAGTGAGAGAAGAGAGAGAAGGTCCCATTTAGTCCATGTCTGAGACAGATACTCAATACAAAAAATAAAACCAAACCATGCACATGAAGAATTCCCACGGTGGGGGGGGGGTTGCTCAGAGTACCTACCAGGTGAGCATGAGGACCTAGAATGGACACTTAGGAGCCAGCATTCTAGTTTTATTTCTGTTACCATGGTGAAACACTGACCAAAAGCAACTTGGAGAAGAAACAGATTATTTGACATATACTCTGAGGTCACAGTCCATCACTGAGGGAAGCCAGGGAGGAAAATTCAAGACAGGATGCTGCAGTCTGGCCTTCTTGCTACTCCACACAGCACTACCTCTGACTGAGAAATTAACCACAGTCAAAGTGTAGCAGGAGCCATGAAAGAACATGGCTTGCTGGCTCATCTTCTTGCTTGAAGGTTCATGCTGAACCATCTTTCTTATACCGCCCAGCACCACTTGCCTAGGGAATGGTGCTGCCCACAGTTGGCTGGATCCTCCTACATAATGGACAATCAAGATATTTCCCCACAGAAATGTCTACAGGACACTCTGCTGTGGAAAATCGCTCAACTGAGACTTTCTTCTCAGGTAATTCTAGGGTATGTCAAGTTGATAGTCAAAGCTAACTAAGCTGTCATGTAAAAAGTCGGGTGTGGAGTTGTCTGATGGCAACCCCAATACTGGGGAGTTGGAGAGCAGAGACAAGTGGATCCTTGAAGCTCACCAGCGAGCTACCCTTGTACATTGGTTTCAAGGTCAGTGAGAGAGCCTGTCTGAGAAAAATAAATGTGGAGAACAACTGAGGAAAACATTTGATGTTGATCTCTGACCTCCACATGCACTCACACATACAACATACACCCATACAGAGGAATAAAGCCTCCAGAAACCCCAAATAAGTAAACCTGCAGGACCTTAGAGACCCCTGAAACTGGGTAAGTAGATGATGACATCACAGGAACCATGAAGGAAGTGTGGAGAAGCACCCCTGTGATCTACACACATTGTCCTGCCTCTTGGCTCCCAGAGAAAAACAGCCAGTTCCAGTCAGCAAGCCAAGACTAACATAATTGACCTTATGCCGCTCAGAACCTCTCTGGAGGAGGAGAATCTGTGAGAAGAGATTGTAATTGCTGGAGAAAGAGAATTTCCTCTGGATGTCTCAGGGGAAGGGTGCAACTCTGAAAATGCATTCTGGTTAGAGCAACCAGAAATGCAATAGGAGATAAAAAAAAAGTGTGTCATCATTTGTACAAGATGCAAGAATCTATTGTGCGATGACCTCTCAAATCAATTTCCTAATACATTATTTTTATGGTTTCTGTCAGGGAAGGCAGATGTGGATGTGTTCCTTTATAGTTTAATAAATTCACGAGTGAAGCTACCCTATTACCAACATGTGTGTGCTCTTGTCTGTATCCCTCAGCTTGTCCTCTATGGGAGATCTTTGAAGTCAAGCGACAATCTCAAGTTCTTTGAGCTCATTTAAATTGTCATCAAGAGATATATTTCTAAATATCCTGGTTTCAAGTGATGAGTAAAAGGAGTTTGAGAGTGTCCTACTTTTCCCCCTCAGATGGGTTGTGGATGGAGGTAAGGAGCACATTCTGCTCAGCCAACAATCTCAACTGAGGGGTTGTCTCAATCAGAGTGGCCTGTGGGTCATTATTCAAAATTAGGGGGTTGGAGTGGTAGCACAGTGGTTAAGAGCATTGGCAGCTCTTCCAGAGGACCTGAGTTCAAGTCCCAGCACCCATATGTTGTAGATGTGATCTGATGCCCTCCTCTAGCATGCAGGCATATGTGCAGATAGAGCAACATACATCTAAAATAAATAAGTCTTAAATTGCTAATTGATGTAGAGGGTCTGATCAAGCCAGTGAGTAGCATCCCTATGGTCTCTGCTTCAAGCTCCTGCCTTGAATTCACACCCTGACTTCTCTCAATGACAGACTGACCTGGAAGTTTAGGGAGTGAAAGCCTGAGTGAATGTGTATTGACAGGCAAGGCCATGTCAAGGGCTCTAAAACCTCGGACTCATGAAGAAATGTCAAACCCTTCCTCTGGTCCTTGTAATAGATGCTGATAGCGTGTGCAGAAAATGTCCACCATAGCTTTCTACCCCCAGATATTTACTGGAATTTACAAAGATTAGCTAAATCTGTTTCCTTAATCTAGCTCAACAGTTCTCAACCTGTGGGCCGTGACCCCATTGGGGGTGAAATGACCCTTTTACAGGGGTCATATATCAGATATCCTGCATGTCAGATACTTAAATTAGGATTCATTACAGTAGCAAAATTACAATTATAGAGTAGCACTGAAATAATGTTATGGTTGGGGGTCACCACAACATGAGGAACTGTATTAAAGGGTCACAGCATTGGGAAGGCTGAGAACCACTGATTTAGCTGTATACTATAAACACTGCCTCTTTATCTGTATGTAATAACTGTGCCTCCTTGTTCAACTGTATACAATACCTCTGCCTCCCCATTAAATCTATCAAATAAACATTCTGAGCTTCAGGCTCTATGGTTTATTTTTTTTCCCAGCGAAGAGCCCAGACCACCTGATTCCCAACTTTGCTGTTTGTGTGTCTGTCTGTGTTTGTCTTTTCTTCATTTCCTTGATGCCTCAGTCAGGTTTGTCCCTGGAGTCATGCAATGGACGAGGCAACCCCTTTCCTCTCCATGTTGGTTTGGGTCAGAGCATTTTATCATAGCAAAAGCATTTGCAAAGTTGAACAGCATTTTTCAATCTTTTCTTTTTTTTCCCCTACATGGAAGTAACAAAAGAATGGTAGATGAATCTGGAGAATGGTGTGTGTGTGTGTGTGTGTGTGTGTACATAAGACACACACACACACACAGAGAGAGAGAGAGAGAGAGAGAGAGAGAGAGAGAGAGAGAGAGAGAGAGAGAGAGAGAGAGAGAGAGAGAGATACACCCGGGTGGTGGTGGCACACACCTTTAATCCCAGCACTTGGGAGGCAAAAACAGGGAGATCTCTGTGAGTTAGAGGTCAGCTTGGTCTACAAAGCCACACAGACAAACCCTGTCTCGAAAAACCAAACCAAAACAAACAAAAAGAAGGACACAAATACAATTAACTCACTGTTAAGCAACATACTAGAAACCAAAAAGACTAGAGACAATCCCACCTAAAAACAAACTTTCGTAGCTGAAATCTTTGGGGCAAATAATTGTGCCAAGGAACACCAAGGACCCAGGATTTGTCACCTTCTCAATGAAAGCCTGTCCTCAGGCAATGATTGGCCAGGGGATTGGGGAAACTACCAGTTATCTGACACTGGTTGGGCCTAACTGGAGGACTCATTAACTAATTAATTGTGTGTTTTTATTTATCTTTCTAATCATAAAGCTCATTTGTTTAGGGAAAGGCTTCTACAATAATTATCATAATTAATCTTTATTTTAAAACAAAAATATATTTGCATTTTATAGGTATTTATATTTCAAAAGCTTTCCCTAGAGAACCCCCAGGAGTCAAACTTAACACATTGGTAACAATGAATTCTTGATTAAGTAATTATCTTTACAAATACTGGAGCGAGCAGAACTACAATTCACGGATTATTAATTACCAAGCTACACAGCCACGTTCTGCACTCAACCTTCAGCTGCAGAGGAGACACATGCAGCATACACAATCTCTTCCAGGTTTTGCTTAAGACACTGCAGGATTCCTGCAGGTGAAGGATGTTTCCTGAAGCTCAGAGCAGGCAAAAGTTGTCCCTTTTAATGTACTCTTACACATCTCACTGGCACCAAACGAAGGATAGGCATTTTGCCTTTCTCTTTGCTGTGACTGCTGTGTGGATCACCTTTCCCATTGGAGCCTTATAATCCACTTTATATGTGAGCCTATGTTTTATTTCCCATTTAATCTGATAGTGCATGGCTTAACTTTTATACATCTCGACGCATTTACTGTATATAGCATCATCGCTTTTTTCTGAAAATTATGAATTCATCCACCCATTGAGACAAAGACCCTTCCCTGCTGTGTGGGAAGCTATTGCTTGGTAATTAACTTTCACAAGGAGTTCCAACACCCTGTCTGTCCTCTCCAGGTTTAAGTAATATCTGGAGTCCAGAGCCACCTGAGAAGGGAGTCATGATTGAGGAATTTCCCAGACCAGAATGGCCCATGAACACACCTGTGGGAGACTGTCTTGACTGTAAATTGATGTAGGAGTGCCTGGCCCACAGTGACCTTAAGACATTCATGGACAGGTGGTCCTGGGCTTTACAAGAATGCTTGCTAGCGAGAGAGCAGCGATTTATGCTTCAACTTCCTGTTGGTGCTACTGCCCTGACTTCCCTCAATGAAGGACTCTTCCTAATGCTGCAACCCGTTAGTACAGTTCCTCAGGTGGTGATGAACTCCGGCCGTAAGATTATTCAGTTGCTACTCCCTAACTGTGATTTTGCTACTTTTACAAATTGTAATGTAAATATCTAATGTGCCAGCTAGCCATTATGTGGTCACTGTGGGGTCATGACGCCCAGGTTGAGAACCATTGCTATAAGCAGACACAACCCCTCTTCTTTCTAAGATGCTTTTGGTCATGACATTGGTCACAGCAACAGAATGAAGCTAGAACACCTTGCAACAACCTGGAGTCGTAAGTGGAGCTAACTAGCCAGTATTTACCGAACAGAGCTGTTCACCCACAGAGGCTCTGACATGCTTTCTTGAGCCAGATTGGTCCCATGGGATTTGACGGATGGAATGAGGACTGTATTTGGGCAAGACTTTCAAATGCACCCCTGTGGTTGGTTCTAATTTGCTCCTGTCTGTTTATGTGAAGAGCTGCTGTTTCCCTGGATCTGACATCAGCCATCTTTGTGGTCTTTATGTTTGTTTCCTGGCTTATAAGCATTGTAGAATGTGGTCCTCCACGCTGAGCAGCCGCTGTCGTTATGAGATCAGCTGTGCCCACTGACAATCCATCACAACTGGGCTGGCAGATTCTTTTATATGTTTTTTTAAATTTAGAAACAATCATTTTACATATCAATCTCCTCCTCATTCCGTCTCCCTCCCATCCTCCCATGTCCCCTACGAGCCCCCCCAACTCACCCCCCCACTCACTCCCCAAGGACAACGAGGCCTTCCATGGGGGATCAGCAAAGTCTATCACATCATTTGGGGGAAGGCCTAGGCCCTCCTCCACATATCTGGGTTTAAATAGTAACCCTCCATAGGGCATGAGCTCCCAAAGTCCATTTGTGCAGAAGGGATAAACACTAGCTCCACTGTTAGAGGTCCCACAGACTGCCCAGGCCTCCTAGCTGGCACCCACATTCAGAGGGTTTGGTTTGGTCCAATGCTGGTTCCCCAGCTTTACGACTGGGGTCTGTGTGCCCTCACTAGGTCAGGTCAGCTGGTTCTGTAGGTTTCTCCAGCACAGTCTTGACTCCTTTGCTCATCCCTCCTCCCTCTCTACAACTGGATCCCGGGAGTATGGCTCAGGGCTTAGCTGTGGGTGCCTGCTCCTGCTTCCATCAGCTACTGGATGAAGGCTCTAGGATGGCAATTAAGGTAGTCATCAATCTCATTATAGGGGAAGGGCATCAAAGGCAGCCTCTCCACTACTGCCTAAATTCTTAATTAGGGTCATCTTTGAGGATCTTTGAACATTTCCCTAGTGCCAGATTTCTCTTTAAACCTATACTGGCTCCCTCTATTGTGGTGTCTCTTTTCTTGCTCTCCTCTGTTCCTCCCCTGACTTAGTCTTCCTGCTCCCTCTTATTCTCCTGCTCCCTCCTCTTCTCCCCTTCTCCTTTTCCTCCTGCTCCCTCTTATTCTCCTGCCCCCTCCTCTTCTCCCCTTCTCCTTTTCCTCCCTCTCTCCTCCCCCCCACCCCGTGCTCCCAATTTGCTCAGGGGCTCTTGTCTCTTTCCCCTTTCTTCAGGGGACCATATGTTTCTCTCTTACAGTCCTCCTTGTCTCCTAGTTTCTCTGGCGGTATGGATTGTAGACAGGTAGTCCTTTGCTCTATGTCTAATATCCACATATGAGTGAGTAAATACCATGCTTGTCTTTCTGTGACTGGGTTGCCTCACTCAGGATGGTTTCTTCCCGTTCCATCCATTTGCCTGGCAGGTTCTTTATATTCCCTCCTAGAAGGAGAGGGCTGGGAAGCCACTGGAACTCCACCTGAATTCTTGCGACACTTAAGTGAGCAGTGAACAGTTGCAGAGGGCAGACAACAGGTCAATCGGCAGTCCATGTAAGAGCTAAAGCACCACCTCCAGCCTGTGGGTGACAGGTAACAAGAGCAACGGTGGCACTTCCTTGGGGCCACCAGGATATGAGATCACAGGTGACCCTGCAGAACAGAACAAAGTGCCCTGTGTTGCTTTTCTATTGCTGATGAAAAGGGACCATGTGGAGCACTGTGTCTAAGGGAGCACTCACTCCGTATGAGATAAACTCATGAAACACCACATCCAAACACGAAGTCGGAGAAACTGAGTTGTTACAGAAGGCTATTTCTTCTATGAAAGAAAACAGATTTTTCTAAAAACACAGACTAGCAAAAATCCTCAGCCCAATTCAGTCTGCTTTTCAGATAGTAGTGAAATAAGACATGAAAAAAATAGCAACATGAAGACTTTTGTGATGATTCAGTTGGCAAAATGCCAGGGGGCAAGCATGAGAACTCAACTTTGGACCTCCAGCACCCATGTAAAAAAGTTAGGCATGGTGGTCTGTACCTGTAATACTCGGGGAGGCAGAGACAGGAGGAACCTTGGGGCTTGCTCACCAGTTAGTATAGCTGACTCATTGAGCTCCAGATTCAGTGAGAGCACCTGCCTCAGAAAATAAGGTGGAGAGGCAGGAGAGATGGCTCAGCAGTTAAGACACGATGCTCTTCCAGAGGACCCAAGTTTAGCTCTTAGTAAGACTCACAACCTCCTGTCATCCTAGCTCCAAGGGTTGTGACACTCTTTTCTGGCCACTGTGGGTACCACTACCCCCCCTGTGTAGTTATGCACATACACGCAGAGACACATAAATATAAAATTAAAACAAAGTGGCGAGCAATGAAGGAAAACACCCAACATTGACCTCCAGCCTCTGTACATGTGTGCAGACTGCACATATATAGACACATACAGGCATGTAGACACCTACACATAAAGATAGTAGCATGAAATACTACATCATAGATTGTGAAGCAGGAGGTCCCTTAGGAAGATCCTTGTACTTGGCACTAGATTTGAATAGCTTGTCTGGAACTGAGAAAAAAAATTGTTTAAACAACAAACAAAAAAATCCTCAGTTGCACAACCCTTGTTCCAAGCTAAAGAAAAAAAAAACAAATACAGAAAGAGGATTGTGGAAGAAAATCTGTGTGGGGCTGGGAGATGGCTCAGTGGTTAAGAATGCACACTGTTCTTGCAAGGACCAGAGTGAGTTTCCAGCACTCACATCAGGTGACTCACAACCACCTATAACTGCAGCTGCAGAGGACTCAATATCTTATCCTGGCCTCTGTGCATAGGTGTGCATGGCCATGCTCACACACGTGTGCACACACACACACACTCACACACACACACTAAACATATATATTTTTGTAAAGAATGTGTGGGCATACAAGTGTGTATGGTACTTGTGAATGTCCACAAGTGTGTGCTTATGTGAGTGTATGTACACACATGTGCATTTCAAGATAAAATTGATATCGCTGAAGAAAAACTGAATTCCCCCATCTCACTTTGACTGTAGACTAGGCAAGATTTTGCTGCATTTTAATATTGGTGAAGATGGCAAATATTTATTAACAAACCAGCTCTGAAATGAACACAGCTGGAAAAGACAGCAAGAAGTTGATGAGAATCTGGGAAGTTGAGAGTAAAGTAAGCCTTTACTGCCAGCCCATGTGGGAGTCAGGCCAGAGAGGAGAGAAAATGGGTGATTGTGCACACAGCCCTGAAATCCAGGGCCGAAACTTTTTTCTGAGGTCCCTGGAAATGTGATGGCATGCTTGCACTATCCTGGACATACAGCAGTTCCTCTCATTTAAAATGGGGACATTTCTTCACAAATTTGCTTAAAATAGTCCTCTTCTGCCAATTGGTATTCCCTAATGGCCAGTGTAAAATTTTCCCAGGGATTTAAAAAACATTTTATTCACATATATTAATTATGGATAAGAATGGGTTTTATTTAAAATTTTTATTACATTTACATAATGTGTGTGTGTGTGTGTGTGTGTGTGTGTGTGTGTGTGTAGAGACAAGAAGATAACCTGTAAGTTTCAGTTTTCATTTTTGCCATGTGGGTTCTGGGGATTGAGCCTGGTGATCAGGCTTGGAGGCAAGCCCCTTTACCCACTGAACCATCTTACTGGCCTCAGCAGGATGACTTTAATCCTATGTGATTGTGGCAGGACAGTCACACAGCAGGAGGCTATCTGGACATGTGGAGAGCACTTTGTAAAAAGAGATGCTGCAATTTGCGTTTTTTTAGCTTGAGAAGTCTCTTCCAAGCTTGTGAGTGACCTCTCTGGGAGGAATTTGCTACAGAATTTGAAAATGAAGTCAATTTTTTGAAAGAGAAAAAGAAATTGAAATAAGCCTAGTCCTTGTTTCTGTACCTGTGGATAATCAGCAGTCAGGAAAATGTTCTTCTGGGGAAAATAGCTGACATCTTTCTGAAAGAAGAATCAAATGGAGACAGAAGAGCTAGGAAGGGGCTCAGCCAGTGCTCTGGTTTCATTTATGTTGCTTTGATAAAACATCTTGGCCCAAAACAACTTAGGAGAGCACAAGGGTTTGTTTGGCTTCTAATTCCAGGTTATAATTCATCCTTGAAATAACTTGGAATAGGAATTCAAAACATCATAACCACAGTCAAGAACAGAAAGAGGAGAAACATACCCTTGCCTGCCTTTTCTTGTTCTTAACTAACTTTCCTCTCACCTTTTCACACACCTCTCACCACAGCCTAGGGAATGGTGCCACCCACAGTGGGCTCCTGACTTCCATTAACAAACTAGACAGTCTCCCGCAGATGGACAACAACCTCCTCTAGAAAGTTCCTCAGGTGAGGGTCTCTATCTGGGTGATGTTTAGAATTAACCAGAACAGTCAGTAAATTGCTTGGTGTGTAAGCATAAAGGCCTGAGGTTAATATCCATAACCCATGTAAAATGCCAGGTATGGTAGTATGCATTTGTAAACCCAGGGCTGGGAAGTTAGAGACAGGAAGATTTCTTGGGCTCACTGGCTAACCATCTTAGCCTACTTGGTGAGCTTCCGGCTAGGGAGTGATCCTGTCCCCCCAAAACAAGGTGGTGGCTTGGAGAGATGGCTTAGTGGTTAAGAGCACTTGTTATTCTTGTAGAGGACCCAGAATTGATTCCCAGAACCCACATGGTGGATCACGACCATCTATAACTCCAGTTCCAGGGGATCCAATGCCCTCCTCAGCCTTTGTGGGCATCTGGCACAACACTGTACACATACATACATGCAGGCAAAACATTCACATACATGAAATAAAATAAATAAACCTAAAGACAATCAAACAAACAAAATACCAGAGAAAGCCTGAGAAATGATACCCAGGGTTGTCTTCAGATCTACAATCACACCTGTGCATATGAACACACACACACACACATACACACACACACACACACACACACACACACACACACACACACTGATGAGTCATAGTGAAAACATCTCAGTTTGGCACTAGAAACATCTACCTCCACACGATCTAATAATCATTATCAGCTCAGTTATGGAAGTCAATGCCATTTTCACAGGACGTAAATTTTAATCACTAACAGAGTAATGTAAGTCTTGAGTCTTAGATTTTTGTTAAAAGAGAGCAGGGAAAGAAGGGGGAGACAGGACAGCAGGAGGAATTTACAGCAGTTCACTATTTTTATTTAGCGAGAAGGCAGGCGATAGAGAATTCTTGACACTGAAGATATATTGAAAGATACAGACACTTTACAATGTGGCTGCAAATATAAAGCAACAGAACTGACAGAGAAAGGTACCTGAAAGGCTAAGGCAGGGGGATTGTAAGTTGGAGGCTAGCCAGATCTACACAGAGAGTTGTGGCAGGCAATGTGGGCTTCCCAGTGAGACCCTCTGCCAGGAAACAAAAGAGGTGAGGAGGCGGCTCAGTGGGTAGAGTGATTACCCAGAATGCACCAGGCCTCGGGTTCCATCCCCAGGACTGTGGAAACTGAACATGGAGGTAATTACTCCCCAGTGTACATGATGTACTGGGGAGGCAGAGGAAGGAGGACAGGGGTTCAAAGTGACCCTCAACCACATAGTGAGTGCATGTATACCCTTTCTCCAAATAAATAAATACATTGTAAGGAGATAAGCATTTTCCAAAGCTTCAGAGACGATAGAGAAAACATCATAGTCAGCTTCCACTGCCAACTTGACACAAAGTTAGGGACGTCTGGAAAGAGGAAACCTCAGCTAAAGAATTGTCTCCATCAGATTGGCCTACAGGCATGTCTGTGCAGAGCTTTCTGATTGCTACTCGATAGAGGAGGGTCCATCCCCCTGTGGGCAGGAGCATCCCATCTGTGGGCAGGAGCATCCCATCTGTGGACAGGTGGGCCTGGGCTGTGTAAGAAAGGGAGCTAAATGTGAACCCATGAGCAAGCCAGCGCTCAGTGCTCCCTCATGGCCTCCGCTCCAGTTCCTGCCCTGGCTTCCCTAAAGGACAGACTTGTAATCTATTAGCCAAGTAAACCCGTTTCTTCCCCAGAGATTTTGTTCTATCACAGCAACAGAAAACCAAACTAGGAAAGAAAATGTAAGTCAAGACGTGTACAAGCAAGAGGCATGGGGCATGGATGGCTCAGTAGTTAAGATTGCTTGCTGATCTTCCAACGGGACTGAGTTTGGTTTCTGGCACCAACTTTGATCATCACACAACTGCCTGTAAGTCCAGCTGCAGGGGATGGGACACCCTCATCTGGCCTCTACAGGCACCTGCACGTATGTGGTACACGGGTGAACAAGTGGGTGCAAATACACACATGCATAAATAAAGGACAAACAAATCCTAGTATGTCCACATTTTAGTGCCGGCTACACATTCAAGAGTTTATTGGCAACACGAATTTGACTCCATGTTTTTGGGTTTTGTTTTAAATGAGGGCACAGAGTTGGGTAGGTAGGGAAGAGGGTTGAATCTGTCAGGAGCTGGGTAGTGAATGTGATCAAAATGGGTTATATGAGATTCTCAGAAATTAATAAAATTTTAATAAAAAAGAGACACAACCCATGATGTCGGATCAGACAATGTTATCACCTTTGCCCATAAACCCATACCATTTAGATTTGTAACTCACAAGACCCTGAGTTCTAAAAAATAAATCTGCATTCCTTCTTACAGACAACATGCACCATGATGCTCAACTCGCCAGGACCTAGAATCTCCATGGGAATCAGGGCATTCTTGTGAGAGAGGTTTTCAGTTAGGTTATAATGGAGGAGGGACCATACTGCCTAAATGTTGCCCATGGGCTGGGGTCCTGGGCTGAATGAAGAGGAGAAAGCAAGCTGAGCACCAATGGCTTCCTGACTGGGGAGCCATGCGACCTCAGTATCCCGCTGCTGTCCCACCGATGGACTATGTCCCCTCAAACTGTGAGCCAAGACACTCGTCTTTCCTTGGTTGCTTTTGTCAGGTACTTCGTCAAAGCAACGAGAAAAGTAACCAATGCAGGCACAAATCAAAATGACATAGAAAGGTTTTCTTTTAAAAAAATGGGTAAAAGCAGACAAGAGAGCCAGGCAGTATTAAGATAAAATACACTTCTTGTCACCTCCATATAAATCAGATGCACACAGGCAAGCCCCTCGCATCATTTTTCCTAGGTTCAAAACAGGAACGTGATCCTCTCAGAAATCAAGCAAACTAACTTTCTTGGACATCTTTTAGCAGGGATGAGGACAAAGCCTGAGAAGAGGCATCTGATATACCAGGAGCTCTGTACCAGAGCCGTGTGTGGACTATGGGAAGAGTCCTGCCTACTGGGGAGAGCCTCCATCCGTGGTCCTCTAACAGAGGTGACACCAGAATCAGTATGATAAAACAAAGGTTGCTGGACTGCAGCACCAGAGTTTCACAGTGTGGCACTTAGAGTTTGATTGTTTAGCTCCGCTCTGGATGGTCATGCAGGTGGCCTAGGGTGTGGATTTAGAGAACTGCTGGTCTCCACGACTGACTCTCAGTGACCACAACATCCCTGAATGAATCAGGAAATGGCCAAGGACTCAAGGCTTGGCGGCACATTCCTGAAATCCTAGTGATCATGAGACAGAGGCTTGAGGCTCCTGTGTTTGAGGCCAGCTTAGCCTACATATTGAGAGTCTGTCTCAAAAGATTCAAGGACTGGAACTGGGGAGAAGGCTCAGCTGGTAAACCGCTCGGTGCTCAAGCATGACCGAGCCCTAGCTGGGCATGACAACTCATGTTTACAATCCCAGAGCTAGAGAGGCAGGCAGGGCAGAAGGATCCCTGGGGATGGCTACCTAGGCAGTCTAGGCTTTCTACTGATTTGCAGAACAATCAGAGACCCTGTCTCAAAAGAAAAGAAAACAAAAGGCCGGGTGGGATGAGTGGAGTATTGGCTCAGTGGTTAAGAGTGCAGTGCAGACTGCTCTTGCAGAAGACCAGAGTTTGGTTCCCAGCACCCCATTGTTGTGGCTCACAATCACACTGGAACACAGGCACGTGTGCATGCTAGTACACACACACACACACACACACACACTAAAAAGAAATCTTTAAGAAAAATAGCGAGGTAGACTGAATCTGAGGAACGACATACAAGGTTGCCCTCTGGCTTCCATAAGCATACGCAAACATGTGGGAGCATGTGCACGTGTGTGTGCATGTGTGTGTGTGTGTACACTCATGCACACACACACACACACACACACACGAGGCTGGAGCAGTAGCTCACCAGCAGAGTGGGGAAAGCTAGCAATTCTCAGATGTTCTGGGAGGCTGGAGGGCAATTTGGAGCCTAGAATCAACTGTGTGCCAAGGAGCACTGGCCAGCTTGGTGGGTTTCTGGCATATTCTTTCTTCCAAGAGAAGAAAAACAGACCAGAAGGCTCCATGGCTCTGTGCAAAGAGCACTGATTCCATTCTCCCTGCTGCCACTAATTAGAGACGAGGACTTGGCAAGTCGGTCAGTCTCAGTGTGCTTTGGGGTTTGTTTGTGAAATGAAACATTTAGACAGGAAGCTTTTCAGGGACCTTCATGAACTAACGTTCTGCAACTTCCAGAATCCAGACATTAGGTGAGACAAGCAATCCACGTGATGAGATTTTCCCTCCACAGCACGCACTTTTTTTTTTTTTTGAGACAGTGTTTCTCTGTAGCTTTGAAGTCTGTCCTGGAACTTGATATATAGACCAGGCTGGCCTTGAACTCACAGAGATCCACCTGTCTCTGCCTCCGGAGTTTTTAAAGAGTTTTTTCTTCTTATTTATGTCAGTAATTCTCAACCTGTGGGTTACGACCCCTTCACGTGGGTTGCCTAAGACCACCAGAAAACACAGATATTTACATTATGATTTGTAACAGTAGCAAAATTGCAGGTATGAAATAGCAATGAACAATTTTATGGTTGGGGATCACCACAACATAAGGAACTGTATTAAAGAGTGACAGACAGCATAGGAAGGTTGAGAGCCACTGGTGTGTGTGTGTGTGTGTGTGTGTGTGTGTGTGTGTGTGTGTGAGAGTGTGTGAGTGTGTGTTTGGGGGCGCGTGGTGATGGTGAATGTGAGTATTGGTGACAGCAGAGGTCAGAACGACAAGTCAGACCCCCTAGAGCTATAGTTACAGACAGTTATGCTCTGCCCAGTGTGGGTGCTGGGAACCAACCTCATGTCCTCTGGAGAAGCGAGTGCTCTTAACCGATGTGCCATCTCTCCAACCCACACAGTCACACTCTTAATGCAGACCATCTGTCACCATTTCAGAGGTGCCATCAGCACAGTGGCATCGGCTGGGAATCTCTGTCCTTTCCTTACAGAGTGATGGACGGCATCCAACGTGTCATCCAATGTACCAGCAAGAAACAAGTCGGCCAAGCAAGCCAGAGTGGGGCAAGTGCTGGGCTCTGACTCTGGGTAGAAGCCTAGGAAGAACAAATGGAGCTGGGAGGGAGAGTGGGCAGCTGGCCCAGAGCTGGTGCCACGGTGGCATTCGGGTGCTACCATGGTCCTCATGCAGGGGGATCAGGAAGGCTGCTCCGAGAGCACCACACGGACACAATATTACTGCGGTTCTGACAGAGGAGGTGCGAAAAGTGCAAGCCCAGAATGGCTCTGGGACTGGCTGGATCCACCCAATAGGAGTCTCTGTAGTTGCATCCACTTTCCCACAAACAATGAAACTTCATTCTACTTCCATTTTTTAAAAAATTCTGTGTACACGCGTTATGTGAACATATACAATATGTGTGAGCGTGCCCACAGAGGCCAGAGAAGGGCATCAGATTCCCCCAGAGCTGGAGTAATGGGTGGGTGTAGGAAAGCATGCCTGCTGCTGGACAGTAAGGGTGGTTCCTTAACTTGGCTATTATGCATAGTGCAGCCATGGAGATTGGATGTACAAGTTTCCGTGAAGTGCCTCCTTGGGGTCCTTTGGGTAAAATCACTTGTGGCTCCTGGATCTTACTAGCTATGTAAAGTCATAAATGTTCATATACTATGAAATACCTGAAGCTATCTAGGGGAGCAAAGGGAGCTACGGGGTGGGGGAAAGGGTAAGAGAATGGAGGGTGGGATATGGGGAAAATGTTCCGAATGTATAACATATGCTAGCACAAATTTTAAAAATAAAAGAAACAACAATAAATCTGTTTCTAAAATAAAGAATAAGAGCAGGGGAGACGGCTCAGAGGTTAATAAGCACTTGACCCACAAAGGTGAGGACCAGAATTTCCCCTAGAAAAAACACACAAAATTCTGGGTGGGCATAGCAGCCCACCTGTAATTCTAGACTTGGATGACAAAGACAGAGAATCCTAAGAATAAGCTGGCTAGTGAGACCAGCCAGACTGGTGGCCTCTGGGCTTGACCAAAAGGCCCCACCTCAATGAATAAGATAGGAGGATTCCCAACGTTGACCTTAAGGCTGCACATGTTCCCCCAACACATGTTCACCTACACAAACACATAATTTAATGCTTTTTATTTACATATTTTAAATGAAAAAAGCAACAACCCTATTTTCTATGTATGAGTGGTTTGCCTGTATGTATGCCTGTGTATGGACCACTTATGTGCTAGGTGCCCACAGAAGCCAGAAGAGGGATTTAGAACCTCTGAAGCTGGAATTACAGATGATTGTGAGATGCCATGTGAGTGCTGAGAACTGAAGCTGGGTCCTCTGGAAGAATGGCAAGTGCTCTTAACCTCTGAGCCATCTCTCCAGCTCCAAAACTTACTGTACACACACATACACACACACACACACACATGCACGCGCACGCACACACACACGAATGCATATGCATACATAGTCACATTACCACAGAGGCCAAAAGAGAGTAGTGACCATTCAGATCCCCTTAGAATGGAGTTACAAGAGGTTGGGAGAGGCCCATTACAGGTCTTGAGAACATAACCCAGACCTCTGAAAGACCAGTAAGTAAGCATTCTTATCTGCTAAGCCATCTTCTCATTGCCTTAATTAAAACAACAACAACACCATGTAAAAAGATGCAGATGGTTCATTCTGCAGTGGAAATACAAGATTTCCAGGAAGCCCCTGACAGTATCCATGGCTAAGAACCTGGGAAAATATGGATAAAACTTGGATGGAGGGAGGGTTGGGAGTAACAGGCATGAGTAAGACTCAGGGATGAAGGGAGGGGGTTCTTCCTGCTGGGGAAGTGATGGGGGATGTTTTTCTGTATATATGCTTCTCTTATTGGTTGATTGGTCAGGCAGGAAGCACACGCAGGGCTAGGAGATGAGGTGAATTCTGGGAAAGGCAGGCAGGGACAGCCCGCTAGACAGTTGCCATGAAAGGACCGGGAAGAAAGGACACACCAGGTGTTCTCCAGTAAGAGAAGACCGTGTGGAAATACAGATGAATAGAATTAGGTTTATAATTAAGACAGAGCTAGCCAGTAAGGATCCCTAGTCATCAGCCAACAGTTTAATAATTAATATAGTGCCCATGTGTTTATTTGGTGGCTAAAAGGTGGCTTTATGACCTGGCAGGATAGAAAACAACCACAACGGGGAAGATGCAGTTAAAGAGGAAAGTGCTCTTTTATACTAAATGGGTCTGGCTCTTCTAAAATCCTGGAGAGAAACGTGTGTTTGAACACCTGATTGTCAGCAGGTGGCACTGTTTGGGGAGGCTGTGGACCATGAAGGCTCTTCTCTGGAGGTAGCTGGAAGCCAGTTTTGGTGGTTTATGTCCCAGCCCTCACTTCCAGTCTGACCTTTCCTTCCTGTTCAGCCAGAAATACAAGGATGTGAGAGGTACCGGCTGCACACCCCCGCAGCCACCCGTCTTTCTGGCTGCCATCGTTTTCTCCACCATGATTGGCTGTACCCTTAAACTGCGAGCCCAAACAAACCTGCCTGCGCCTGATTAACCGGCATCACCCAGCAACACTCAGCGCAAGGGCCACACTGGTTTTCCTGCTCTTCCTTACTACTTTTGTTGTTGTTTTGT
Organism: Mesocricetus auratus; assembly: GCF_017639785.1. Taxonomy (NCBI): domain Eukaryota; kingdom Metazoa; phylum Chordata; class Mammalia; order Rodentia; family Cricetidae; genus Mesocricetus; species Mesocricetus auratus. Next base: position 21,314,882 of record NW_024429206.1, read on the forward strand.
TTTTTGAGACACGGGTTCTCTGTCTAACAGCCCTAGCTGTCTTGGAACTCGCTCTGTAGACCAGACTGGCCTCGAACTCACAGAGATCTGCTTGCCTCTGCCTCCCGAGTGCTGGGAATATAGACGTGCACCGCCACCACCACCCCTGTCTCTGTTCCACTTCTGCACAGCCTTTTTTGCCGAGTCTCTGCATCCCTGGTCCCCCATCCTCTTGTGCAATATCCAAACCTAGCTGCTGCCTCTTTCTTTCCACGGACCACACTACTCACTGAGAATAAAATGGCCAGCTTACTGCTATGCCAGGACAGAGTCACCTTCCCCATTACCCTGTCTCCCCTTACTATCTATTCTAGTGATTTCTGTTGGTAGCCTCCCGAAACACACCTTCCCTATGCCCGTGCTAGATCTGCTCTGAAGCCTAGCTCCAGTTTCCTTCATCCAGAACCCTAGCATCATTTTCTTCAGGAATTGACCATGAAGAGGCCTGTACAGGATCAGAGGTCTCCCAACTATGGGGCTCCTAGGGGCCCCAGAGCATAGATCTGTCACCACCATCGGACCCCAACAGTATTCAATGATCTGCCCATATCTCATCTTTCTCCTGGAATGTGAACTCTAGGAAGGCTTGGGATGTCTCTAGCTGAGCTATCAGATTTTATGAAACCCAGCGCATAGTAAGACCTCAATAAATTGCTCCCTGGATGAATAGCTGGGTGAGTTCATGAATACTGATGCCTTCAGTTTGCCTAAGGGCCACAGAAATTTCTGACTACCCCTCCCCATGCCTTCATCATTATCGTGTGTGTGTGTGTGTGTGTGTGTGTGTGTGTGTGTGTGTGTGTGTGGTGTATAAGGTTTTATAACTGATTTCTTTGGTTCTAGATCATGCTTCTCAAACCCTGAGAGCCAGGTCCCAGGTTCACCTTCCCTGCCCTTAGACCAACTAACATTTTAATTAGGAATGTGCCTTGATGAGGGGCTTGGCAGATGGCTGCTAGTAAAATGCTTGCCTAGGCTAATTGGTGAGCTTCAGGCTCAGTAAGAGACCACATGTCCCCAAAAATGAGGTGGTAACAGGACAGTGAGATAGTTCACTGGGTAAAGGTACCTAACCATCAATCTTGACATGCGCTCAATCCCTGGGCCCCATGTGGTAGAAGAACAGCTAATCCTCAAAAGCTGTCCTCAGACCTCCACACATGTATTGTGAGATGCCTGAGTGTGTTGCCTTGCCTTACCTTTCCTGCCATGGTGGACTGGACCTTGAACTAGGAACTAGAGTAAAATGGTGGGTAGTGAACACATGATCACACACACACACACACACACACAGAGGATGTAACACATACACATAAAACAAACAAAAATAACCTTTGATGTGCCTTTGCCAATACCTTGAAGATTCCCCTGATTCCTAAAATGATCTCTTTTCTTTCCCAGCCCAGCCAGCAGGCAGAGTGAACTTGAGAACAGAGGCAGGACCTGGCAACTCTTACTGATGAAACCACTTACTGAATCCAGTCAAGAAGCAAGGCTATTTACTGGTACCCAGAGCATCCTCCAGCTTCCTTCCAGGCAAAGGTTTTTTAGCCATTTTAAAAGTAAATGCTGTCCAGACAAATGCTGGTAAGGAGGCAGGAAAAAACAAGCAATGGATTAGTGTCATCACTATGAGAATAGGTATAAAGTTTGCTCAGAAAACTAAACTGGAACTGCCAGAGACAGTACCTCCGTCCCTTTCTATCTCCTGGTTATGGGTGTGATGTGTCAAGCTCTTGTTTCAAGATCTTGTTGCCTTGATCTTCTCTGTCATGATGAACTAGACCTTGAACTATGATCTGAAATAAAATGAACCCACCATGTGAGCCAGCCACACTACCTCTGGGTATACACCCAAAGGACCCTAGGTCAGCAGACAACAGGGATGTCTCCTATCCACGTTGCTTTTTGCAATACCCACAGTAGCCAAAGACATCCCTGAGCCAGCCAAGACGTCATCAACAGAAGCGCAGGTAACGAGAATGGGATGCATGTATGCAGCAGAGTTTTATTTAGCCCTAAGAAGAAATGAAACCAGGACACTTGCAGGAAATGGATGGAATTGGAAATCATTTTGCTATACAAAAATGAGCCAGGGTCAGAAAGACAAAGAGGGCATATTTTCTCTCATTTGAGACATATATATATATATATATATATATATATATATATATATATATGGACAGACAGACTCACTCTTTGGAACCACTGGGAGGCTGGGTGGAAGAAACAGAGGGCAATGGGAGGGTGATTACAAACAAACTCCATGATACACATGAAGTCAAAATGAAACCCATTATTTTATACAATTAATATATGCTGTGCTACCTAGTTTTATATTGACTTGATACAAGCTAGAATCATCTCAGAGTAAGGAATCCCAATTGAGAAACTGCATCCATAAGACCAGGCTATACACAGGCAAGCCTGTAGGGTATTTCCTTAAATAGTGATTGATGGGGGAGGGTCCAGTCCACTGGGAGTGGTACCATCCCTAGGCTGGTGGTCCTGGGGTCTGTAAGAAAGCAAGCTGAGCAATCCCAGTAAGCAGCACCCTTTCAGGGCATCTGTGTCAGCTCCTGCCTCAAAGTTCCTACCCATTTTGAGTTCCTGTCTTGGCTTCCTTCAGTGAACTGTGACTCAGGATATGTAAACCAAATAATCCCTTTCCTCCTCAGGTTGCTTCTTTTCATGGCGTTTCATCACAGCAATAGTAAGCCCAATTAAGACATATGCTAATAGAAGTTTCAAATATTGGGGGCTGGAGAGATGACTCAGAGGCTAAGAGTGCTTTAGGTTCTCCCAGAGAGTCAGAGTTTCATTTCTAACACCCATGGCAGATGGCTCACAACCACCTGTAATTCCAGCTCCAGGGAATTCAACAGACATCCCTTTCTAGACTGTGCAGGTATCTGTTTACATGTGGCACTTATGCATGCATGCACACACACACAATAAATAAATTTAAGACGAATATCTGTAGAGTTCCAGACAGCCACCCTTTGAGCCTCCACCCAAAGGGAAAGATGACTGTGTATCCATGATAAAGCTGATTTTAAAAAAGAAAGTCTAAAAATATAAAAAAATAAAAAGTTCAGCAGTGGTGGCACATAATTTTAATCCCAGCACTCAGGAGGCAAAGGCAGGTGGATCTCTGTGAGTTTAAGGCCAGCCTGGTCTACAGAGTGAGTTCCAGGACAGACAGGGCTACACAGAGAACTCCTGTTTTGGAAAAGAAACTGAAAAAAGAAAAGGAAAGAACATTTATAAAAACATCCCAGTGACTCACTGTGTGTCTGAACTCAGTCTCAAATCATCCTGCCTTGAGTAACACCTGCCAGGCTTGTGACTCTAGAGTGACAAATGGTATCCACAGGACTTATTCATGTGCAGTTTATCCAGGACCACAGGAAACCTGATATTACAGACATCAGCAGGTCGGAACATCTGTTAAGTGGGGTGAGCCACCACCAAGGATTCCCTGGGGAGGCAATTTCTGGTTAGAACTTGGATCCCAAGAAGGGCTCCCTAAGAATAACACTGATGAGATTAGATAATTATCTCCTCCAGAAATCAAGGGAAATTGAAAATGAGGAGAATCTGTAGAAATGGGAAGGACACATGAAGAGGTGATTGTGGGGTAAGGGAGCCTCAGAACCATTCTGCTTTTGTAAACTCAATTGCATTATGTCAGTGCTGCCCGAGGCCCTTGGAAAGCTTCTCTCTTGAGCTAAGATTAAGTCGCCATTACTTCAACCTTTCAGGGAAGGCCAGATGACCTGCTCGGCTTTCTCCTGGAGAAATGAGCCAACATATACTCACTTCAGATAGGATGCCCAATGGCTAAGATGAGGAAAAGATCCCACCCGAGCATGGCTTAGCAAAGCAATTGGCTTCAACTGGGGCCATCGCAGAATCGGGGGTGAGAGGTTACTGATAGGGGAAGGAGTAACTTGTAGGCAGCTATACCATGAAAGAAACGAAGGAAGGGAGGAAGGAAATAAGGCAGGCAGGCAGGCAGGCAGGAAGGAAGGAAGGAAGGGAGGAAGGAAGGAAGGAAGGAAGGAAAGACTCCTAGCAACAGTTAACTATTTAAGACCCTCAGGGAGGGCTGGGGCTTATGTCATGGACCCCCTTACTATCCCCCCCATCCCTGACAGAACTTTAAAGGGCCCATCTTCAGCAGGTCTCCTGTGGGCCATACCAGTAGCTTAGCTGTCAAGAGTACACGAGCAATGCATGCTGGGAAGATAATGGTCCACATCACTCTCCCTGCATTGACCTTCCTTGCTGTCTTGTAGCTCCCAAAAGGAGTCAAGCTTTCCCAGAGCTTTCAGACATTGTCCCGTGACGAGAACCTCTCATTCCTGTAGTGGCTACCTGTGAGGTCGTGTCATCTGTACAATATTCGGCACAAGGGACCTCAGGCCCAGGTCAGTCTTGTTCACTAAAGGAAAATTCAAAAGTTAGAAATGTCTGTTCTGTCAGGACTGACGCATCCTGGTGGTGGTGGTGGTGGTGGTGGTGGTGGTGGTGGTGTGTGTGTGTGTGTGTGTGTGTGTGTGTGTGTGTGTGTGTAAAACACCACTCTCTGCACTTTCGAATATATTTGAAATCTTCCACAATAAAGAACTGAAAATTAAAACAAAGTGTCATTTCCAAGGGAGAAAGAAAAAGACTTGGAACTCGGAGTCCCTTGTCTCCCAAGGAAGGGGTCCATCCATAAAAAACAAAACAAAACAAAACAAAAAAACCAGACAGCTCAGCCTTTAGTTACAACAAGCACGCTTAGAAAACAACCCAAATAGCTTAATCAACTCAGAACATAGAGAAGGCTGTTTGCAAAACGGAATTGCCATTTTAATGTGTTTTAATTGCATAGAAATGCTATTTAATGTAGTGTTTCACTTCCCATTTGCTGTCTTGGGGAAATGGCAGAGCCCTGGAAAGGAAGTAGTCTGTCACTAGAGGAACTAGAGCCACTTGATGGTAGTGAAGTATCCCCCAGCAGCAGACCTGGGCCCCAGGCTGGCTTCTCTGCTTGGTCACTACCTCATCACTCCCCACTGACAACCTCCCCACAGGCAGGGAGCCACGAATGCCAGTGAGCAGCTCAGGGATGCATTCTGCCTGGGAACAACAAATAAATGGGGAACAGCCCACTCAGGTTATGTCCCAAGGGACACAGCAGAAGGACATCAAAATCATCCATCTCTCACACCAGGCTCCAAAGGGATTCCAAGTCAGGAAACCAAGGCAGCTGAGAAACAATGCTAACCTTCCTGGATAGCTTGGCTGATGACAAAAACATGATAGACATAAGCATCCCCCACTTTGACACAGGTGCTGCTGGTGAGACAGTGGGGAGCCTGCAGCCCTTTTGTGACCTGTAGACACTGAGGCTGGTGGAAGGTATTAGAAATCAGGAAGGTATTAGAAACTGCCACCCTGAATGAGCTATTGTCATGATCACATGGCATGGCCCAGCTGGGCAAGAAAGGGTAACTCATCAATGGTAGGGAGAGGGAGTCTGTCCTAGTTAGCCTTCGTGGCCAGCTTGACCCAGGTTAAACTCACCTGAGAAGGACGTTTTTGTTGGGAGACTACACAGATGTTATTGGCCTCCTATTTGTGTGAGGTTCTCTTAATAGTCAATATCTAAGTTCCTTGTGTCTGGGTGGTGTTTGCTTGCTTGTTTGTTTTGAGACAGGGTCTCAGGTAGTACAGGCTGGCCTGGAACTGACTATGTATCCAAGGATGTCCTTGAACTGATCTTCTTACCCTGAGTGCTGGGATTACAGGCTTACACCATGATGCTGGGTAAAACCCAAACTTCTCACCGAGGCCCCCAGCCTGGGCAGGAAGTGCTCACTTCCTTCCCCTCATCTCCATCCTGCTCCCCAGAGCCCCCACAATCCATGCTCTGGTTTCCTATCTGATCTTTGCCCATCCAAGCTAGTTCCTCCTGCCTGTCCACATATTTGATCCCTCAGTTTAGGGGTGCAATCCCCTTCATCTAGTCTCAGCTCAGAGAGGCCTATGATGCAAATCTATGTTATCCTTCTGCCTGCCTGGAAGAGGACGAGACAAATAAATCATCTGAGAGGATGATATTCACCACCACTTACAACAATGGTTCTCAACCTATGGGTCATGATTCCTTTGGGGATTAAATGACCCTTTCACAGGGGACACCTAAAACCATCTGAAAAACCCATCACAACTCCTAACAGTGGCAAAATTATAGTTATAAAGTAGGAGCCAAAATCATTTTATGACTGGGGGTGGTCACTACAACATGAGGAATGGTATTTAAGGGTCTCAGCGTTAGGAAGGCTGAGGAATGGTATTTAAGGGTCTCAGCGTTAGGAAGGCTGAGGAATGGTATTTAAGGGTCTCAGCGTTAGGAAGGCTGAGGAATGGTATTTAAGGGTCTCAGCGTTAGGAAGGCTGAGAACCACTGACTTAGAAGAAGTGCCAGGAGATAACTGAAGGATGACTATTATGGTTGGGGAAAGTGAAGAATAAGGAGGGAGGAGGAGAGGAGGGCTTAGCTGGTGCACACCTGTAACCCTAGCACTCGGAAGGCTGAGACAGGAGGACCACAGCATGAATTACATAGTGAGGTCTGGCCTAGCTGGGGCTACATGACAGACCCTCCTCACAGGACAATGCGACAGACCCCACCTCAAACTAGCAAACAAACCCTCACAAACAATAGAAATCCTCACAAAGGGAGGGTCCTCTCCTCTCCCAGGGAGATACTGAAGGGCGCCGCACACTTCCTCGGGGTCCCTGGCAGGTGAGGCCTGGTTACCTGCAGCTATAATCCCCCCTTTTGAAACTTCCATGGTGTCATCTCCCGTTCCTGCCCTCACACACCGTTCAGGGATCTGCTCCCCTTGCCTCAAATCCCCGGGCCTGGCTCTCTGGTGGTGGGGGGTGGGATGGATGGGGGGGCTGGGGTGGGGAGGGTGGGCAGTTATGGCAGCCAGGGCACAGGTTCTAAGCCTGCACCCCAGCCTCAGCTCCTATCTTGCAAACCCTATGACTTTGGGTAAGCTGAAGGCTCAGGGAAGCCCCAAGTTCCCTTGCGCACAGGGAAACAAAGCTGGAGGAGGTCTGTGTGCACACACACGGCCTCAGAAGCACACAGATACACTTGGCTGTGTGCACACATGGCACTGCCTGTGTAAACACATACCAAAGCACAGATGAACACACAGACACCTGTGTTTGTACGAGTACTAAGGAGTTGCACTCAATATTTTTCTAGAAGCTTCTCGAGTTCTAAAACCAAAAACCTCAAAACAAAACAGCTGCCATCTCCGTGAGAATGCAGGTTTATTTAGGGTCAAATATGAATGATCATGGCTTGGGAATGCAGACTTAGGGTGCCCCAGATACCAAGTGCCATCGTAGGACTAGTCACCCGAGCTTTTTACAGTCACAAAATGAAAGAAAGCCATAAATTGAGGCATTTTCCAGATATACCAGTGGGGACATCAGGAAGGTGGTGGCTGAGAAGGGGAAAATCCCTCCTATAGGTCTCAGATACCTGATGACACAGTGGAAACAAGAAGTGTGACACTTTGTACCTGGATGGGACCTCCAGGTATGACATGTTTCCCCGGGTAGTGAGTGATCACCTCGGTTTTCAGGGGAGAGGGGCAAGGGAAGGAGAAAAGCAGGGAGGAGGGGGAATCTTAGCTCCTGTGCAGTGGTGCATGGGGCTGAATCCCTGGGGGATTCCTTTCTCTGAGACTGCTGAATGCAGAGATCTGAAAGAATGACCTCAACCAGCACCCAGGGTACAGAGACCCTTTATGAACCATCCGGTCTCCTCCAGCCACCGGGGAAGGTGTGTTTGCCCCCATTCCAGGCTTTTCTGTTTTGTTTCGTCGTTTTTCTCGAGACAGGGTTTCTCTGTGTAACAGCCCTGGCTGTCCTCCAACTAGCTCGTGTAGACCAGGGTGGCCTCAAACTCCCAGAGATCCGCCTGCCTCTGCCTCCTCCCAAGTGCTGGGATTAAAGGCGGCGCCATCACTGCGGGCTCCAGGATACTTGGGGCAGGAAGCTTAAGGTCTCTCGGGCTCCTGAAGCCACCAGGGGCGCTGCAGCCATCAGCAAACCCGATTGCCTCCCTCTCACCCTCCAGCTCATTAGGAGAAGACACAAGACACAGAGCGAAGTGGGTTCATTTCTTTGGGGTGGACTGGCATGGCTTAAAATAGTTAATATTTTGTTTTATCTTCATTGGCTTGTCTAATAACGCAGAGAATATCCTCCCTGGGCGCAGAACAAAAGAGATTATCCTGTCACAGGAGCTTAACTGAAGCCCGCCAGCTGAAAGCTGATTCAAGGTGTGGGGGACCCAGATCCCCCTGCTTAAAACAATTAGGCTTATCCTCCGGGAGACACCGCCCCTTCTCCCCAAACAGCTTCTTAGCTATGCAGCTCTTTCTCTGGGGAAAAGGGGGAGCAGTGTTTTAGATCCTTCTTTTTTCTGACAGGTAAACAGGAGACATACATGCCTGACATTAAAAGGACACAGCTCACAGATGGGGCACCTGACTGGCTCATGGTCCAGTACATCCACTAGAGCAAGCCGGTTTCATTTTCTTAGTGTGCTGCAAACAAAACAGCAGTGACGAAGAGGACTCACGGTCCAGACCCCTGTGTGTGTGTGTGTGTGTGTGTGTGTGTGTGTGTGTGTGTGCGCGCGCTCGCGCGCCCGCGCACGCTCGGGCAGTGGTGGGAACAGGGAGTCCTCCTCAGGCAGCAATTTCGCCAGACCATTCTCTGTCCACATTTCCTGGGAACCATGAAGAGGGTTTCTGCAGAGATCATGCAGGCTGAATTCATGTATCTTCTGGCTTCCCCTCATTGGAGCTCAATTTAAAAAATTATATTAGTGTTTATGTATGTGTGTACTGGGATTCACACCATGCCCAGCATTTTGTATAGATGCTGGGAATCTAAACTGAGAACCTCATACTTGTACAAATTAAACCAAACAACCCCCTACACTCTCTAAGTGGAGCAAGATTACAAACCCTCCAAATCCACCAGCAGTGACATGTTCCCGCTAGTAAGGCTCCACCCCCATACGGTTCTATAACCTCCCCCAACTGTGACACCAACTACACATCTAGTGTTGAGCCTCTGTGGGAGGGGAACTGCTCACATTCAAACCACAAGACCTAACGTTAGACCTTCTGGGATACATTTGATGACCTTCCTCTGTCCCGCTGGTGTTTTCCAGTTTTGCCTTCATTCTTTGTTTCCCTTTAGTCAAAAAGAAAAAAGGGAGGCCAGAGCAAGGGAGCCTATGGCATTGGCATTTCAAGTGTCTGGAAGGCTTATTGCCGAGTGGGAAGAAATGCCAGCCCAGTGTTCAGAAACGTGTGCTTGCTGTTGTAAAAGCACAGTGAGTCGTTTCCGTCCTCTCTGCTTCCTCACTTTCTGTTTTTAAATGAAGCTCTCGGAAGTTGGACACTTAGGGAAAGGCTCCAAGGGAGTTATATTCATGGGGAGAAAGTATAACAGTCAATCTTGATTGTCACCTTGCGGGTACTTAGAATTACCATGGAAATAAATCTCCGGGCATGTCTGCAAGGGCATTTCTAGAATGGATTAGCTGACAGCGGGTGGGGTGGGGTGGGGTGGATCCGCCCTAAATGTGGGCGTCACCATGACTGGACTGAATGAAAAGGACAAAGTGAGCTGAGCCCCAGCAGTCATCTCTCTCTCTCTCTCTCTCTCTCTCTCTCTCTCTCTCTCTCTCTCTCTCTCTCTCTCTTTCTTCCGGACTGTGGTTTTAATGTGACAAACAGGCCCAATGCCCCACCTTCTCACCACGATGGGCTGTGCACCCTCAAACTGTGAGACACAATACTTCCTTAGGTGGCTTTTGTCGGGTGCTTTGTCACAACAACAAAGAAAGTGACTAATACTGCAGGTGATCAAATAATCACGCTCTTTGGGTAGGGTCACATGATGGTCAACCACACACACTAGAGGAATCTGGCCTCTAATGCTCAGACCCTAGGACAGTCTCACTCTGAGTGGTTAGAAGAAATTCATTGGTGGAACAGAGGCTATCCTTGCAATGGAGCTATGTGTGCAAATGCCCTGTGGCAGGAGAAGTCAGGGCGGGGGTGGAGAGGTGTGGAGCAGAGAGAAGCCGGCCTCAAGAGAAAGGACAAAATGAAGGGTGAGGCCACTCAGGTGGGCCTGGCGCCACCAGATTAAAGCAGAGCACACCGAGCTAGGTGGGCAGAGTCAAGGATTAGACTTGTAATCCCCAAAGCCAAAGGAAGACACTGTAGGATTCAGTGTGAGAGAGCTCAGACTAGGGTGGGAGTTGATCCGATTTGCATCGACACAAACCCTGGGATTTTCATTAGAGTGTGCCAAGAAGGGATGGAGGCACGCCCGTCTGCAGGCTATGGCGGAGGATGCTAAATGGAGTCAGGCCAGCGGCACAACCTCAAGTGGGAATGGCAAAGGGACAGAGGGGCAGAGGGGTGTTGAGATACCCAAGGCATGGGGCACAGAGGGTGTGGTAGCTTGAATGTAATTGGTCCCCATAAGCCCACAGGGAGTGGCGCTATTGGGAGGTGTGGCCTTGTAGGAGGGGGTGGGCTTTGAGGTCTCATATGTGCTCAAGTGACACTCAGTGTCCTGCTTCATTCCCTTTTTGCCTACCCAGGATGTAGACCTCTCAGCCACCTCTCCAGCACCATGTCTGCCTGCACGCCATCATGTCTCATCATGATGATAATGTACTGAACCTCTGAACTGTAAGCCACCCGTTAAATGTCGTCCTTTATAAGAGTTTCCGTGGCCCTGGTGTCTCATCAAGAGAGACCCTAACTAAGACAGAGGGTGATGGCGAGGGAGGCACTGGGGATAGCTATCCTTTCTGGTTGCCCATGGGAATAGAACACCCACTTTTTCTTTTGGGTCAAAAACCTCACACCTTCCTGGGTCTCCTTGTCCACAGGCTCTTCCTTTCCCTTATCCATTACTGGCTGCTTCTCAGTATATCTGAGACTCCCGCTTCTCCAAAGGGACCTGTATAGCCTTGTAGATTTAAAGAACCCTGGGTTATACTTATATTGCTGTGATCTGACAGAAAAAGCAGACAGGAAGTACTTATTGGGAGGGGGTCACATCATGGCAGGGAACTCATGGCAGATAGTGCATGAAGCAGCTGGTCACGTGGCATCCACAGTCAGGAAGCAGAGAGAGATGGATGCTGGTGCTCAGCTCACTATTTCCTTTCTATTCAGACCTGGACTGTCCTGTGTGGATGCTGCTACCCAAGTTCAGGCTGGGTTTTCCTGCTTCAGTTAACAATATCTAGAAGCTCCCTCATAGACATGTCCAAGAGGCTTTCGTCCTAGAGTCTAAATTCTGTGGAGCTGGCAATACTAACTATGATAATGGTGGTGTGGGCCAGAGAAAACCAAGATAAAAGAATGTCTCAAAGTTTAAAATCATGGAGTAAAACCAAGGCCCTTTGGAGCAAATTAGAGCATCACTGAGCTGCTGCTTTGGACAGATGGGCAGAACAGTCCGTGAAACATTATGAAGCATCATAAAGCAACAAATCAGGCATCCAAGAGTGAAATAAGAGACCATTAGAAAAAAGTGCAAGGAATTGTCCAGAATCCTTCTGGCAAGTTCCCTAGAAAAAGCAGTCAGTGGGGAACAATGAGGGAGCTGGGCTGGGCTTATAGGGGAAGGTCGTGGACTGGAAACTGCTCTGGAGTCTTTAGGGAGGGTGGAATTGGGAGTTCTTTTCCAGAAGGCAAAGACCCAGGGCAAGAGGGTCTTGCCCACACTCTGTAGCAGCAAAGCATTAGGATACTCTTTCCTGGAATGCTCCCGAGTACTCACTATGAAAGGACTGTGTCATGGTTTTCCTGGCAGGGATCGGAGTCTACAATCTGTATGCATTGGGCACAGGTTGCACTAATTATCCCCACTGACAATGTAGTCTATAAATTGTCTGAGACTGGAAATGTTATTGGCTTACGCAAAATACCAGTGCATTGCGGGCACACTCACATGCCCTGCCAGATCGGGTGCCTCTCGCTGCAGGTAATAGAGAGAGGCGAGAGAATGATGTTGCCTGATCAAACGGTAGCTACGCAAGCTTTGGAGATGGAAAAAAATAACGCTTCACTGTTTTTCTGTCTCTAGACCCTCCAGACACATGGACTGCTGCTGAAAGGGTTGCCATGGAGACTTCACAAAGCATCCCACTGTCCTGCAGGTCACCCTTACAGGTAGAGACGGCACAGCGTAGATTTAAAAGAAAATATCAACAGACATTCTTAGCATCAAATGTCACTGTGTCCTCAAAGATAGCTTAACTTGGAGCGTCTGCATTTTTACAGGACTGCAGCATCTCGGGGTGAGCATGGACCTTAAATGTCACTTGTTTCAATATTATTCTTCTCTTTGATGCAGTCCTCTCACTCTGTCTAGAACATCCATTTCTGGGGGTTCTGATGCCACCCAATAATTCTTTTTGTGTTGTTTCACAGATGTACCATAGGATCCCCTCCAGCTCAGTATCTGCAAGATACTGTCACACCACAATGCTGTCCGTCTTGGCCCTGAAACAATGTTCACCTGTGCCCTAGGCAGGGCATACTCCTTTATACTCAGACCTCACATCTCTTAACATCTAAGTCTTGGTTCAGAAATCCAAATTCCATTAGTTCAATACAAAGCTAAGCCTCCACTTTCTCTACATTTTTGCCCTTTATTTATTCTATACCATTTCCCTCCCTGCGGTGCTGGGGACTGAGCTGGAAACTAGGCAAGTACTGTACCACACAGCTACATCTCCAGCATAGCTATATATATATATATATATATATATATATATATATACATATATATATACATATATACATATATATTAGCACAAAGTAAGTATAAACATGCTAGAGGAACTTTGACAAAAACAAAACAACAACAAGAAAACCATAAGAGCCAGGCTTTATGGCTAATGCCTGTGATCTCAGCACTGGTAGGATGGAGGCTATCCTGGGCTACATAATGAGATCATGTCTTGACTAAAAAATATTTCTAAACATAGGTAGGGCTAGGGATGGCTTATTTGGTAAGATGCCTAGAACCTATGATATAAAAACCCAGATGTGGTGGTGCTCTCTTGGATTCCTACCACTGGGGAGACAGAGACAGGAGGATCCCTGGGGCTTGGGCCAATAAGCCTAGCATAATAGACAAGTTCTAGATTCAGTGAGAGACCCTGTCTCAAAATGTAAGGTTGGGGGATGATTAAGGAAGACACCCAGTGCCAACCTCTGGCCTCCACATATGCACATGCATATGTGGTGCACACACACACATACAACACACACAGTTGCACCGACACATGCACACACAACAGGTAATTACTTTTGAATAGTGGTTGCTTGTCTTCTCACACATTGTAATCCTGGCTGTTGCTTTTTCTATCACTCATAGTTCTTTGCTTGACAAGAGAGGATACATAGTCACACACACACACACACTCTCACTCTCTCTCTCTCTCTCTCTCTCTTTTTTCAAGTAGATACCTGCTGAACTTTCAGTTTGGCAAACTGCCCTTTCTGAAGAACAACAGTACAGTGAATAGTCCCCCCCCCATGTTCAGCAATCTGTAGGATGAATACAGAGAGTGTTTGGCCTTCTCAAGCTGCCCGTTCTTGTAGGAGTCCCAAGAGATGGTGTACCTGTCCCTCGTGACCTTGTTCAGAATCAGAAGTTGCAATGGGTGTGGGCTGCAGCAACAGACATCCCCACGTGGCCTTGGCAGGCTGTTGTGTGTGCTCTAGAAAACCAGTGTAGTTCTCAATGGGCCACAGTGATTGATCTCACTGTTACTGTGGGCTACATTGCATCATGTGTAAATGGGCATGTTGGAACCTTAGTCCCTTGTACCTTAGAAAGGAACTAAGAGAATTTAGAGAGGGTCTATGAAGTTGAAAAGTAATGAAAACAACATCATTAAAGCAGATCCTATCTGTTAAATCTGAATGGGAACTGCCTCCCCAAAGACTCACATATGGAAAATCTAATCCCCAATGAAATGATGTCAGAGGCAGAAAGTGATTGATTGGACCATGAAGGTTCTGATATTATGAAAGACTCACCCATTCACAGGTTTGTAATTTCATGGACTATTGGCGGCACCATCCCATGGGCTGGGGGATCCAGACTAAATACAAAGGAGAAAGTGAGCTGAGCACCAGTGTTCGTCTCTCTCTGCTCCCTGACTGTGGGTGTAATGTGACTGGTTGCCTCATTCTCCTGTTGCCATGCCTACCCTGCCATGGTGGGCTGCATGTGAGCTAAAATAAAGTCTTTCTTCTTTAAGTTGCTTTTGTTAAGTATATTACCTCAACAAGGATGAAAATAACTAAAGTGGACGGTAAATATCCATGTTAATTTCCAAGCTCTCAAGCCCTGTTTGATGACTGAAGCAAGATGTTCTCCATGAGAACCCTCATCACACTGTCTTCTCCTGGACCAATAAGGATAAGGCTGCTTGACTCTAAACATCCTCTTCCTCCTCACTTATACATCCATCTAATTCACCTCCCACTGGAGGCTGGTCCTGGGGGGCAGGAAAGGAGGCTGAAGGTGCTGGAGACAGAGGTTAGCAGTCACTGGATGATGTTGGTGCTGGGGAGAAGCCCTGTCCCCATTGAAGTTCCTGTTGGTTTCACCCATGTCATGTGCCCTCACCTAGGTGTGGCCACCCAAGCCATGTGGCCTGAAGCTTTTCTTAGAAAGTCCTGCCCTCTAGTGCTGAAGGCTCTCCATCCTACCAGCGAGATACAAACCAATGATATCTTCTCAGTGCTTCCTGCTGACAGCTTGGGTAAAGTGTCCTGTTGCTAGTCCCTGTGTCCTCCTGCTCATTTCAGTGAGACCCAGCCCTTCCCTCTATAAAACCCCTCATATGAAGCTTTTACACACACACACACACACACACACACACACACACACAGAGGAGGGGGGGACACCAAGGGTTGAGACAATAAGAGGCCAGATAGTAGGAAAATGTCAGAAGCATGATCTAAGAACCCCAAATTGCTGTCCATGGAATACTGTGGGTGATTTGTCCTTTGACTTTGACCAGCACTGCTCTCATTTGCATGGTCCTCATTTACATCACTCCACGTTTGGGTGGCAGAGATAGCACAACTGGTAATTACCTGTACAGCAGCTCACACTAACCTCCCAGAACTGTACACCTGCTTATCTAGACTGCCCTCTTCCTAATGATGTGAATTATATACCAGGAAACTGAATACAAAAGGAAACTCATATGGAGACCCTCACAGCCCACTACCCTGTGCTGTGTAGGTGGTACTCACACTCCTGCCCGCTTGGTGCCCTCTTGCAGTGCACTTTGTAAATCATTGTTTCTATGTCTGGAAAGATGGCTCAGTGTTTAAGTGCATGAACCTGAGTTTGGTTCTTAGCCCCTACTTCTGGTCCCTGTAGGTGTTGTCCTCATGTACACAAACCCCTGCACACACACACACACACACACACACACACACACACACACACACACTGAAATAAACTAAAGTATCATTCTTATTTTGTTCTACCATGCGAATTCTTGAGCCACCTGCCAATCTTTTTCCCTGGTAGGCTCAGTCCACCACCACCACCGCTTAACCAAGCTGACCTGCCTGTGCTGACAACAGAGCCCTGCTCTCCCCAGAGCTCAGAGAATGGATTGATTTTCTGGGGTGTGCAATTGCCTTAAATCTTCTGGGGAACAAGGCAGCACACAAACATAAGTAATGGTGTGAGTTTTCTAGCCAGGACAGAGATCACTACAAATCATTAGCTGGGAAAGGCAGCTAGCTTCGAGAAGCTGCCCCGTGAGTGCTGTACATCGCTGCCAGAGACGGCCACATCTCTACCAATTCTATCGCCAATAGCTGCTCCACCCAGCCACTCCTTAATTTAGGAGTGTTAAGTCCTATAACCCTGTGACTCTGACCCTAAACCAAAGCCCAGGTGGGAGAGGGGGTATCCTAAAGAGATCCATGCCCGCCGGGCATTGATGGTGCATGCCTTTAATCCCAGTACTCAGGAGGCAGAGGCAGGCGGATCTCTGTGAGTTCGAGGCCAGCCTGGTCTACAGAGTGAGTTCCAGGACAGCCTCCAAAACAATACAGAGAAACCCTGTCTCGAAAAACCAAAAGCAAACTCTTTCTCTCTCTCCCTCCCTCTCTCTCCCTCTCTCTGGATCAAGGGATCAAGATGTAACTCTCAGCTACTACTCAGGTGTCTGCCTGCATGCCTCCAAGCTCCCTGCCATGATGGTACTGGACTAAACCTCTGAAACTGTAAGGAAGCCCCAATTAAATGATTTCTTTCGTAAGAGTCGCCTTGGTTGTGGTGTCTCTTCACAGCAAGAGAACAGTGACTAAGACAGTAGGCAAACCGTGCCTGCTTCATATGGAACAAAAAGCTCCAAAAAGCTCAAAACATGTGTGTACAAATAAGCACACAGCACAGGTGTATGTATACACACACATGCTCATGTCTATCATCTGCTGTAGGGATTTGATCTCGGCAACCTCTTGAAGGTTTTACACCTGATGCCAGCACTAGCAGTCCATGGAAAATATCCAGGAAGGGGATGATGAATATAAACTAAGGAATAAAGATAAACTGGAACCCACAAACTTGAGCTGGAGCCTAGGAGAATGGATGACTCTAGTTTATGTCTTCTCGCCTCTGACCTTGATAGCTTTGGGTGTCTTGAGATTTGGGTGCCTGAGATTTCATCACAGAGCTAAACACACTGTCCTGGCTTAGGGTCAGATGGACATCAACTGTGTGAGTTCCAAAGCAGCTGCCCTTCACTTCCATCCTCTCCATCTCCCATAGCATCTCGCTCCTGTGGCCGACTCTAGTGCCAAACCTTTAAGGCAGGCAATTCTGGGAAGTGTAGTTGCCAACCTGCCCAGATGAGCCTTTTGAAAATATTCCCCCAGGGGCATTTCCTGGAATTCCAAGCTCCCTGCTGAGACAGCCCAGAGCAGGAGGACTCCATGTAGAGAGGTGATGAGCAGCTCAAGATGAGGTCTGTGTGTCCCATTATTGTCCCAGGGAGGCTTCAGTGACTCCTTCTATCTAGAGTTCTGTGCTAGCCCAGGTTGCTGTGAAACAGCTTTTTTAGGGGTTTGAAAGCACAAGGCCTCAGCAGGTACCAGACAATGAGAAGAGATAATGCCCTCAACTTGAGACACTAAGGACTTTCAGTAGCAGACAACATGTTGTCACCAAGCATCATGAGGTTGACACGGACAGATGTGAATGCTGTTGGCACTGTGCCACCTATGACATTGGCTATTTGTGACATAAGCAACCAGGGACTTCACATGGGGATCAGGTCAAAAAAACAGAAGATTAGAAAAAGGTATCATGCTGGAGGCTAGGAGGATCAACTCCAGAGACCTGCTGGGGGTGTTGTCTCCACTGCCAACAGGACTGGATTATAATCACCTTGGATATGAATATTCTTGGGTGTGTCTGTGAGGGAGATTCTAGAGAGGACCAACTGAGGTGAGAAGACTGCCCCTGAAGGTGGGTGGCACCACACCATATGCCAGGAACCAGGAAGAGATAAAAATGAAGCAGAAGAGAGCTGACCTGTTTCTCCCCACATGAGGGGAACTGATGTGCTTCCTCTCTTATGATGTGAACTGATCTACTTCCTGTCCACCATGATGTGAGCTAATGTGCTTCCTGTCTGCCATGGTGAAAGCTGATGCACTTCCTGTTCACCATGATGTGAACTGATTCACTTCCTGTCTGCCATGATGAGAGCTGATACACTTCCTGTTCACCATGATGTAAGCTGATGCACTTCCTGTTCACCATGATACAAGCTGATGTACTTCCTGTTCACCATGATGTAAACTGATGCACTTCCTGTTCACAATGATGTGAAACAATGTTCCCATGTGCTGTGACCACTGCAGTGAGAACCATAACTAATATATATTCCCATGAGAGATGCCACTAGGACTAGATATAGAGTCTTCAGAGGAGGTTCCTAAGAATCCTAGACCTGTGACTGTTCCTGAGACACTGTTTTAACTAGCAGCTCAACTGGTACTACCGTGGCCTGGAAATCATAAATAAAATAATCAGGTGACATGAGCACACGCTATGGCAAAGACATTTTCTCAATGGCTCTTTAGTTGCTAAAGAGTTTACTCCATAGATTGAGACAAAGCGTTCAAAACAATTCCAAAAGAGAAGGAAAAAGATGATGGTTCAATCAGGAGAATAGGATGTGAGCTGATCTACTTCCTGTCCACCGTGATGTTAGGTGTGGCATGTTGTGCCCTTTATAACACTTCCTAAACAGTGGCTCCACAGTGGCCATGATGTGGAACACCAAAACACCCTTGACTCAGAGGCTACCAGCAGCTTTTTAAGACCAGGCCCATTCAAATGCAATTTTCTTATTCCTGTGTGCATGGACTTGGTGCCATCTCTGCAAACATCATCCTAGAATGGTGCGACCATTCTTCTCCTTGCAAATGAATGAATTCCAGTGAGAAAAAGAAGTGCCATTCACTGAAACAGAATTACAGAGGCTTCTTACTTAAGGGCCAGACGAAAATGGTGGAGCCTTGCTGTTCATCACTGGGCTGTGGGGATTAGCTTTTGTTTTTCAATTTATTTGAAACTTTGGTAGAGAGATAGGAAGGATTGAGCTCAGGGTTACACTAATAGGAAATACATTCTCTAACACTGAGATATACCCAGGCCTCTGTGTGTGTGTGTGTGTGAGAGAGAGAGAGAGAGAGAGAGAGAGAGAGAGAGAGAGAGAGAGAGAGAGAGAGAGAGAGAGAGAGAGAGAGAGAGAGAATTAGAGACTAGGAGTCAGGCAAAGATACTCTAAGCAGATTAATGCATTTTTCACTTAAACATTTAGGATGGCTAACTTCTTTTCCATTTCCAAGGCATCTGGTGGGATTGTTAGGGCCAGGGGTATTGTTCAGTGGAACTTTCCAATTTCCCATGGGGGTGAGATGGTGGGATTCAGTGGCCAGAATCAACCAGCTTCCCTTTCTTTAGATTATCCAATCCCCCACAATAGCCAGACCAGCCAGTTCTGAGGGAGAAAGGGCAGCCATCCTATCCCTAAATACAGGAAAGTTTTTTTCCCAGACAAACTCAGATTCTTGGTCTAGATTCCCACCCCACCTCACCCCCATCCCCATCCATATTTGGGCAGTCTGTCTCTTATGTGCCTCTGTGTGTGTGTGCACGCACATGCTTTTGCTTTTAATAAAACGTGTCTGTGGTGGAGAAAAAGAATCCATTATTGAAACCAGGTCTCTCAATGACCCGGAGCTTGCAAGTTGTAGACGGGCTGGCGAGTGAGCTCCACAGATGTGGCTATCTTTGCCTCTCCAGCATAGGTCCATTTAGAAACGTCCGTGTGTAGTAATGGGCTCCACCACAGACATGGGCACTGTGATCTGGGCAAAGCCCTTCTTTTGTAAAGCAACGGATTGAACCCAGCTACAAAGGACAACTTCTCATCTATTTTAAGTCACGACTATTAGTGGGATCTTTCAAAACCTATTAGTTAGTGCTGACAATATAGAGGAGGTGGGAATGGTGTGTCTGATGGTTACAGTTAGGGAGTCACGAAGCTGAAAAGTGATCTGTGAGATGTCTCTATGGTGACACCTCTCTTTCTCCATCAGGCATTGTTTCCAGTTGCAGTCTCCAGCACCAACATTAACTAGCTGACAACAAAGAAGTCCAGTGAAGGAGTAGCCACTCCAAATATCACTAAGGTGAGGTCTCTCTTCCCTTTCAACCTAGGGCTATAGCTCAGTTGGTAGAGGAATTGTCTAGCAGTCAGGAAGCCCTGAGTTCAATCCCCAATCTAGCACAAATAGGCATAGTGATGCATGACTGTCATCAGCACTGCAGAGCTAGAAACCAGAGGCTCAGATGGTGGGGGATGTCCCTCTGTATATGTGTTTCTCTTATTGGTTGATGAATTAAACACTGATTGGCCAGTAGCCAGACAGGAAGTATAGGCAGGGCTACCAGATGAGGAGGATTCTGGGGAGAGGACACAGAGAGAAGTCACCAGGAAGATGCTATGTAGCCAACAAAGGAGAAGCAGGCCCAGGCATTCTCTGGTAAACCGATACTGGAATATTTAGATTTATAGAAACAGGTTAATAATTAAGAGAGACCTAGCCAATAAGAAGCCTGGGAGATAGGCTAAGCAGTTTATAATTAGTATAAGCCTCTGTGTGTTTTTCTGGGACCGAAGGGCAGTGGGATCAGGTGGGAAAGAAACTCCATCTACAAACAGAAGTTCAAGGTCGTTCCTCAGTCACATGGAGATTTCGAGGATAGCCTTGGATCTATGAGGCATTGTTTCTAAATGAATGAATGAATGAATGAATGAAGTTAGACACCTCTCCTCTATGACCTCTCTGGTTATAGTTGGGATGTGGCCACAACCAGTGTGCCTCCCCCCTCCGCAAGGACTCATACATTGGGGACTTGGTGCTCCATGTGGCGAAGATGATAGGTACAAGATTTGGGACTTGGTAGAAGGTCCCTTCTCATACTCCTGCTGCTGATGTCACCATGTGATTTTTTCCACACATTCCCACCATGATGCTGTCTACTACTGTGTGGTGTAATTAGGAGGTGGCCTCATCAGAAATGGTGCTGTGCTAAAGAAACCTCTTTCCCTTATGAGCATCTGGTCTCAGGTAGTCAGCTATTGTAACAGAAAACCCATTAACACTCTCTCTTATTTCTATACATGTGGGTATGATTAGGGAAGCCTAGCTCACAGGGTGGCCCTTAAGCATAAGGGAGGCAGAAGGGCTGGTTTCTACTTAGCCCTAAGTAGGCAGAACTCACAAGGTACAAACTCCCTTAAACACAAAAGAATTATGTTTATAAGTAAGAGAGTTGGTATTTATTTAAAACTCAACTTCCAGAAATAGGCATTGGATTTAGCATAATTTGAGCCTGAAATGCTGTATCCATCAAATAGTAAAGGCTAAGCAGAAGATACCACAGTAAGTGTTCTCTTATTTTTAAATGTTATGTACGCCTATGTGTGGGTTTGTGCATGTATGTGCAATTGCCTACAAAGGCAAGGAGAGGGCATCATATCTCCTGGAGATGTTAAAAGCAACAGTGAGCTGCCCACTGTGGTGTTGGGACCCCAGCTAAGGTCCTCTGCAAGAGCTGTGTATGCACTGTAAACTGCTGAACCAGTTTCTCAACCCCTCAGTAACATTCTTAACAAATCAAAAAATCCTTTATCACATCTATTTCAATGCATGTGTTACGGTCAGAAATCAAACCAGTTCATGTCAGAAAGATTGTCAGACAATGGAGTTTTACACATCAGTGGTTTTCCAGCATGCTTTAAGTGGATGCTTGCAGGGGCAACCAAGATGGCATGCTCCTACGTGGCACCATTGATGACCTAAGGACCAGTGTCAGATCTTCATTTTTCAAATACGCATGGTAGGATTAAAAAGCCAACAATTATTTTCACACTTTTAAAAAATATCCCAGTTTCCAGATAAAATTTGCCCCAGTGACCTACTCAGCACATTACCTGCATGCAATACAGAGAGCAGAGGCACCCAGGATACTAAAGTAGTAAGCATATAATAATAAAAGAAGAGCTACTATAGACTCATACCCTGCAGCCTCTGGGCTCCCAGAGCTCCTGGGTCTCCCGTATCTGACCCTGAGGGACCTGAACATTGCAAGTTCTCTGAAGTTGACCATCTCCAAGAGTCCTTCCAGAATGGATGTTGGAGACTGGGTACTAGCTTAAGGTGGGAAGCCAAGCTATGCCTTGAAAGGTGTGTTTACAACATCTTTCCCCAACACTGGTGTCAATTGTCAACTTGATGAGCTCTAGACCAATCAGTAGATAAATCTCTAGGCATGCCCGTGAGAGCGTTTCTAGACTGGGTTAATTAAGCATCTGTCCTGAATGTGGACAGTATCATCCCATAATCTGGGGTTCCAGACTGAATTAAAAATAAGAAAGTAAGCCAGGTATGGAGGGAAGCAGAGGCCAGGTTGAGGTCAGTCTGGCATACATAGCAAGTTCAGGCCAGTGAGATTCTGTCTCAAGACACAACAGAGGGGTAAGCTAAGCACTGATAGAAAGATGTATTTGTAGCCTGCAGGGGCAGCCACACTCACCATGATGATGCGCCAGGGTCTGCTCTGCCTCCTCCGCCCTCTGCCTACTTGAAGAAGAAAGAGCAACAAGCCAACCAAGCCACTTTTAACTGCATCCCAAACTAAAGACACACTTCATATCCTACCCCAGAGGGTCTCCAGCTAGTGGATAGCCTTGATGCAGGAAATAACTCAGACCTGTTGAGACACATGTAAAAGAGAGGAACCTGCTGGGAATGACCCTTCAGAACTGGAGAGCAGAAGGCAGGGGGGCAGGAGGCTGTCAGCAGGAGGGCCCTGCCTAGCTAGTTCAGCTCCCAGGAAGCATCATGATCAGGCAGCCATGCAGGACTTACTCATTCCTCCCCCGTGGATATGTTAATGGGGGTCTTACTTCTGACTTCCCATATTAATTTAAATGATGTATGTTTATGCCCCGCCGAGGAAAAAAGGACACTGAATTAATGTACACATGAAAGAGAGCCATACCCTTCAGCTATCGTTCTTCAAATGGTCTTCTGGGTTGCTTTGGATGAAGGACTGCTATGCTCACCTTCTGAGAAACTCTCCTATTATCATCTCCTTTTTTGAGTACTTAACAGAGAAGTCATTAAATACTTGGTTTCTTAATGAGAAAAGAGTCCAAGAGGTCGACTATTTATTTCAACATTTTTTGTTTAAGAAAGACAGAAGGTCCCTTTTGTGACCTTCTCCTTCCCTGCTCAGATCATTTGTAAAAGTGTTTGTCTAACACCCACGAGATAGGATGTCCAGGGCTCACAGGGAGTGTGGTTTTGGCTTTTCTCGACAGGTGTTCGAAGCCAGCTATTACCGCCAGGAAAAAATGGTATGTTTGTACACTTGCAGCAGGTGGGCCAACACAGGTGCGAAGACACTGGCCCTCTCTCACTGTGGTGGCTAGGTATAGGTCAAAGGAGTCAGAAAATGAGCAGGCTGGAGAACTCTTAAGCCACAGACATCCAAGGGCTTCTTTGGTCTTGAAAGTCAGAACCCGGGAACCATAGACAAACTCTGGCATCTGATCTTGGACATCTTAGAGTAAGAGTGAGTGATTTACACACTGAACAACACTTGGTTCATATCATGTATTTACACAGTGAGATCATTGGGTCTCCTTGTTTCGTGTGTGTGTGTGTGTGTGTGTATGTGTGTGTGTACATTTGCACATGCAGGCCTAATACCCACAATCCTCCTGCCTTAGCCACCTGAGTACTAGGATTGCAGTCACATCCTACCATAACTGGTACTGTAGCTAGCTTTGTCAACTTGACAACAGTCTAGACTTACCTGGGGAAGGGAGCCTCGACTAAGGAATTTTCCAGATAGGATTGGCTTATGGGGGATTGCCTTAGTGGTCCTGGACTGCAAAAGAAAGCAAGCTGAGCATGGGCCAGAGAATGAGCCAGCAGCATTCCTCCATGGTTTCTACCTCCAGGTTCCTGCTTAATTTCCTGTCCTGGCTCCCCTTAATGATGGACTGTGACTTGGAAGTATAAGCCAAATAAATCCTTTCTTCCTTTTGGTTTTTATCACAGCAAAAGAAAGGAAACTAAAACTCCTGGCTTAACTTATTTTTTTAATGAAAATAAACAATTATTACCAACCAGTAAACAAGATTAATAAAGAAAGAGAATTCATTGATTTTAAAACTGAAAAATCGGGAGCATTTAGTGTAAGATTCTGGTAGAGTGATAAAGCTGAGTAGGAAACACTTCACAGCACAACAGACTACAGCTGCTCTTAGCTACCAAATTCCACCCTCCGTCCCTCACTGGCTCTCCGGGCTTCCTTTCTGGTGCTATGATAAAATATCCTAACACAAATCAATTAGGGGAAGAAAGGGCTATCTGGCTCACACCTAGGCTAGTGTCTATGACAGCAGAGAAGCCACATTGGCAGGAGCTTGAGATGGCTGATCACATCATACCCAGAGTCAGCAGCAGTGAGAAAGAAACGGATGCAGGGATGCTTGGTTATTTTCTCTTTCACACAGTTCCAGGCCCACCCCAACCCCCAGCTCCCAGCCCTGGCTAGGGAATGGTACCACCCATAGTGGGCTAGGTCTTCCCATATCTGTTAACAATCAGGCAGTCCTCTGCAGATGTACTCACAGGCCAACTTGATTTAGATAATTCCTCAATTAAGATTCCCTTCCCAGGTGCTTTGAGGTTGTATCAAATCCACAGTTAGAAAGTAACCACCACACTAGCCCTGCCTCCTCCCTATTCCTTATGCTAAGCAGGTTACCTCCTTAGATGATCCAATCTTATTTCTTTCAGGCTCAGCATCCTGTTTAGCAAACAAAATACCCTCTAAGTGGTCTATCCTCAGCAGTTGAGGACTATGGACAACAAACAGCATTTTATTTTTCCCATCATAGATATTTATTTTTCGGTTTGCATATGTGTGTGGATTCTATCCTAATATTTACATTTTATGATTAGATTCTGAAGGAGAAAAAAGTCCTCATTTCTCCCACCAGGTGCTTTATCAGATCTATTATACTCATGGGGCCTGATCTATGCTTCTTTATGGGTGGGTGCATGTGCCTGTGTGCAGGTGTGGGGGCGTGTGCACATGTGTGCTCATGTAGAAGCCAGAGGTCAGAGTCAGGTGTGGTTCCTTAGGTATCAGCCACTGTGTATTTCTGAGACAGGGTCTTTCACTGACCTGGAAGGCATTGATTCCAGCCAGACTTGCTGGTCAGACTTGTGGGTGCCTGGGGCTGAACTCAGGTCCTCACGCTTATGTGGCAACCAGTTTGCCTACTGAGATATGCTCCTAGCCCCTTATGGCTCACTTTAAATATTTATTTGTTTTATTTACACGTATGTGTGCCTGGCCTGAGTTTATATGCACAATATGTATCCGGGAGCCCACAGAGGGAGAAGAGGATATTGGATCCCTGTGAAAGTGGAGTTACAGATTGCAGGCCACCATGTGAGTGCTGGGAACTGACTCCAGTCCTCTGTAAGAGCAACAGTGTTCTATCATGGCTGATGAGCTACCTCTCCAGCCCCCTCCCCTTTATGGTTCACTATTAATATAGGTGGTTATTTTGGTGGCCGTGGGAAGCTATACCACAAAACAACAGACTGCCTGGCTTGTAAATAGAAAGACTAGAAAATTGAGGATCAATTAAGACTAATGGATTTGATGTCTGACAAAAGCCTACTTCCTGGTTTACCGATTGCATCTTCTTCTTTCCTTGTCTAACAGAATCAATGGAGGAATTGTCTGGTTTGTCTCAGAAAAGCACGAGTTTCATTCATAGTGGCTGGGGCCCACCCCTTCCTATCAACACACTGAAAGTTAGGATTTCTATCTGTAGACCACTGGAAACATACATATCCATTCCATAAACAAGTTATTATGGAAGACATTTGTGCAACTCTTGAATCAATCTATAGCACTCTTAGGAATCTATAGCACTCTTAGGAATTCCTGGAACAGCCAATTAAGCAGACACATTGTAACCTTGTAGCACACTGGCCCTTGAGCTAGATCTCCTTTTAGAGGCTGTATGTGTAGGGAGAAGGACCAGCAGGAGAAACACACCCTGTGCAGAGCCAAAGAAACACACTTTGGCCCTGCAACCAGAACCAAAGAAATGCACCCTGACCCTGAAACCAGTGCCACAGAAACACACTTTGCCCCTGAAATCAGTCAGTGAAAGAAATATACACTGTTCCTAAAACTAGAGCCAAAAGGCTAAAAAGTATCAGTGAAGGAAACACACTTAGGCCCTGAAACAGAGCCAAATCTGACCCTAAACCTCTGTGGAAAACTAACCAATCCCTGAGCATCCTAAACTCAGGCATTGAAATCTGACTAATCCCCACCCTGGAAAACTCCACCCCCTAAGAATCCCTATATAAACCCTGTGTCTGTCCAGCTTGTAGCTGTTCATGCTAACTCTCCTGGATTCTTCCCTCCCAATAAATCTCTGGAATGAGGTTTGGGTGAGACCATCTTTGGGTGAGATCTTCTTTCACCGGAGCAGAGACAACCCTGGGTACAGCAGAGCAGAGCAGGACTGTAACAGTTTTTGCTGGTGTAAACCTTGCCCTGGTAAACTGAAGTTGTTTTATCACAGCAACAGAAATGAGACCAGTCTTGCAGATGCCTGCCACTCTGGATAACGTGTCCTTTCCACAAAGAGGCTTGATTTAAAGTGTAAAGGCAACAGCATCAGCACTCATTTGTTTTCCTCCCAGCCCTCCCACCTGATTTTTAGAAGTGTATGACACAGCTAACAGTCCACAGAATCCCACAACACAGAGAAATGGTTTCAGACATAGTGCTTAACTGAACTTTCACAGGAGCCCCAGGAGTTGAAGATCTCTCCAGAGACTTCCATGCATGTCAATGGTTCACTGGTCTAACAAGGTCAAACATGCAACAAGTACTGGGATTGAATTGAAGATGGAAGCAAGTTCAACTGGTATCTATCTATCTATTATCTATCTATCATCTATCTATTATCTATCTTGTGCGCGTGATTATTCAAATATATGGCTAAGCATGTCCCACTCCTTAGCTCCAGCTCCAGAGTCTTCTTGGTCTAATTCCGCAGAAGAACTCATATCCTGCCACTGAAATTTGCTCAGTGGCAACTGAGGGTCTATTGTCTGAGAAGGGGGGGTGCACACTATAATCCGCACATTCAGTAGGTAGAAGCAGACATAGGATTGTGAGTTTGAGGTTAACCTGGTCAATACAGTGATTTTGAAGCTAGCCTGAGCTACACAGAGAGTTTGAGGCCAGTTATATAAAGAGACTCTGGAGTGTATTTGGGGAATTCAATGTAAGAAAAATTACAGGAGTCTACTGTTAGAGATTGGACTCTTACACTGGGTCATGCGTTAGCTTCTTTTCCAGCCATTATGCGAAAAGACTCCAACATAAGAAACTTAGAAGTGAAAGGGTTTACTTTGACTTTGGCTCACAGTCCAAGTTAAAGTCTATAACAGCAGCAGAGGCTTGCAGTAGCTGGTCATATCCCATCCAAAACTGGAAACAGAGACCAAAGTATGCATGCATTTGAGTGCTCAGGCCACTTTCTCCATGGGTATACAGGAATGGTGAAGCCCACTTTCTCCATGGGTATACAGGAATGGTGAAGGCCACTTTCTCCATGGGTATACAAGAATGGTGAAGGCCACTTTCAGGCTGGATCTCTCACACCAGTGAACACAATCAAGACAATTCCCCACAGACACGCCATAGGCCAACCTGATCTAGACCCTTTCTCATTGAGATTCTCTTTCAGATGATTCTAGGTAGAATGTGTCAAGCTGACAATTAAAACTGATCAGCACAAGTCCCTAATAGACCAATCACTTGTGCTAAATTCATACATGACCAAAATGGAACTAAGTTGCTGCCTGACCTGAGAAATCAAGAGTGGGTTGATACCCAAGTTTCTTTCAACAAGCCAGGATCAAAGGAGAGGTTAATAAAGTCTCTTTTACTTTAATCCTCATAGAAAACTAGCCTGATGTAGTCTGATTGTAACCAATCTATTATCCCTCCCTACTTTCTTTACTTTGTGAGAACCCTTCTGCTTTCCATGGTCTCTGCTGGTCCTTTTAGATATGTAAAACCAAGCTCCTCTGCTAGCCTGACACTTTGACAAGAAATGTTGGCTGGATCTAGGGTTTCAGATATAGTCAATTAAGATCTCTAAAACAGAATTATTGTAATTTTATCTTTTGACACTTGAAAATTATTCATACCCCGGGACACATTAAAGTTGTTACATGAACTTTCTAAGTTATACCATGAATGGGTTTAATAGACGGGTACATGTCAGCCACGGAGCAGAGCCTAGACACAAAGAGGTCTGTCACAAGGGAGTCTGGACAGGCCACCAGGGACTTGTAAACTAAAGTTCTCAAGGAAAAGAGTCACATCTGCACTAAAGACTCTACAAGGGTGATTGACTGGCTAGAACTCAGTGACTGTGGAGAGTTGGTATGATGCAGAGTCAGAGCCATTATCACAATGGGCTCCTTTTAGTCCATTCATTCTCTATCTCCGTGTCTGACCTAATATCCCTGTGGCTACCAGGTGAAACCTCAGCAGACCACTAACTTCCATCACCCCCGAAGCTAAGAATGTCATCATACAGTGTCTGAAACCTACAGCAGAGATTTCCACACTTGGCTGTGAATCACCTACCTGCTGTTCTCATCAATGTATTTGGTAAGTGCCTGGACTTCTGTATTGTCATTTTTCTACTACTGTAATGACTAAGACAATTTACTGAACAAAGAGTATATTTGAGCATTTACAGGAGAAAGGGTACATTTGAACTTATGGTTCCAGATGAGTAAGGGTCCACAGTGGTGGAGTGAAGACATGAAACCAGGAGAGAGAAAGAAAAAGAAAGAGAGAGGAAAGAGAGCTTGTAAATGATGCAAGTTTTTAAACTCTCAAAGACCGCCCCCAGTGACATACATATTTCTTTCAAGCAAGGCCATACTTCCTAGGCCTATCTAAGCACCACAAAGTGGGGATCTGATATTCAAATGCCCTAGACTGTGGGTGACATCTCATTTGAAACACCACAATTTATGTTCTCTGACTATACAAGTTTGGGTAACTTCCTCCTGGACAGAACATGTCAGTCAGAACACTGGATCCATGTTTGTGGGCCAAATTTACTCCTATTTGGTTTAAACAAATGTTCCCTGATTTCCTTTAGAGCAAGAACTGTATTTTTGTTGGACATATTTGGGGTGCAGAACTGAGAGGAGCTGACCAGGGTGCCTCAAGACATCAACAGAAGGACCAGATAATTAAAACTTACTTGTTATGGTAAGTTTTAATTATCAACTTGACATGATCTGGAACCACCAGAAGAAATCATCCCTCAATGAAGCATTTCCTAGACCAGGTTGGTATGTGGGCATGTCTGGGGAATTGTCTTGATTACTGGTTAAGGTGAGATGACCCAGCCTGCTGTGGGTGGCACCATTCCCTAGGCATAGCATTCTGACCTATAAAAGAATGGAGAAATCAAGTGGAGCACAAACAACAGAGCATTCGTGCATTGGTTCTTTCTCTGCTTTTGACCATGGACATGATCTGAGTAGTTGCTTGAGCCTCCTGCTGCTATGACTTACAATAATGCACCATGACTTAGAATTTGAGCTACAACAAAGCTTCTGTTTGGTATATTTTACCACAGTAAAAGAAATTAAACTAGGTCAGTACTTAATCTTCCCTAAGGACTTATGCAAAGGGAGAAGAAGAAGGTAAAAGGGGAGAAGCAGCCAAGAAGAGCAGCAGGGAAGAACATTTTACCTGTACGGGTGACTTCACAGCCTCCTTCACATCTGCCCCCGCCTTGCTATCTTAAGTACAAAGGTTACATTTTGAAGAATGTCAATCATGAATATTATGGAATCAAGTTTCCCCTTCAACTCAGTTATGCTAGGCAAGGAAAATAGCTGGAATATAATTAGGAATGACATTCAAAATGAAATCTAGCTTGTATTCTACATAGCACAGGGATCCTCTCTCCACTTCAACTAATGCAAAACACTGTACTTATTATGACCAAGGTATGGGTCCATATTGTAGGTATATAATCATGAATAAGGCAAGCATGCCTCTTATCTTCCTGGACTTTCCAGTCTGGGGTTCACATATCTCTATATGAGAACAAAGAAAATGAGGGATATTGCAATGCAAAATATTAAAATTGATTAAGAATTCAGGACCAATGTGGTAATCAGCTCTTTATAACTATAACATAATACCTAAGGCAGGGTATCTTACTTAGTGTCTTAGTTCCAGGATAGGGTTAGTCATGGTGGCAAAGTTAATGGAGCAGGAGCTTGAAGTAGCTGGTCACACTGTACCCACACTCAAAAAACCAAGAGTGATGAATGCATGCTTCCTCTTAGCATCCCTTCTCCATTTATATTGCCCATAACTCCAGCCAAGGCATGGTGCCACCCACACTGGGCAGGCCTTTGCACCTCACTTAATATAATTAAGATATTGCCAACAGGTATGCCTAGAGGTCCATCTGCTAGGTAATTCTAGATTCTGTCAAGGTCACAATGCCAACCATCCTGCTTACCTTATAGTTGAGAGGTTGGACACAAAGATATATATGGCTGTGTGATACTTCCCTCTTTCCTTCAAGTCAGGTATATTCAACCAGAGAGATGAACCAGTTACCTAATACAATCTAATCACATGCAAAGGGTACACCTTTAGAAGCCACAGTGGAATTAAGTTGACATCCTCTTAACTGCATTCACCTAAGTGTTTTGGGATTAATTCTTCTGTGAGTTGGTGGTGACATCGAAGGACAAGACAGAACCATCTTATAGCCAGAGTGGTCCAGATTACAGTAGAAATGGTAGTAGTTTTAAGTCTGGGTGAAACATGAACAAAGGTACCAGGAATCATCACAGAGAAGGACAAGGCTATCCTGTCAAAGATTGACAGAAGAAAGGAAAAGGAACAAGGAAGGGAAGGAAGAAGGAAGGGAGGGAGGGAGAGAGGGAGGGAGGGAGGGAGGGAAGATGGATGGATGGATGGATGGATGGATGGAGGAAGAGAGCCAGAACAGAGCTAGTAGGGTAGGCCTGTAGTTCCAACACTTAGGAGGCTGAGGCATAAGTACTGATAGGACACTAAGGTTAGCTTGGTCTACACAGTGAGCTTGAGGTCAGCCTGGACTACATAGTGAGACCCTGTTTCAAAAAGAAATGAAAAAGATGTCTAGGGATGTAGGTCAATGGCAGGCCCCTGCCTAGAATCTCCCAGTGAGGGACCGGGGGTGTGTCTCAGTGGTAAAGTGCTAACCTAGCACATGAAAGGAAATAAAACAAAGGAAAGAAAGAGTAGGGAGTTTCATGATTGCTTCATGGCTCCTGGGCTGTCATCCTCCACTCTGCTCCTTTCACAGGACACCATGACAGAAAGAACACTGTGCCCCTGCTCACTTCTCCACTCCTTGGAGACCAACCTAGGCAGTAAACACAAATGACTTTGTTAAATGCAAACCCATTTTTCTACCCAATGGATAAAAATCAAACACGTTATTTTTCCCTAAAGAGTATTATAATAATCAATCAAATATGTTAGACACCCCACAAAGATGTTAACACCAAAAAGAAAGTCATCATAACTCAAAGTTAGCAAGGAATTAAAAAATAAAGGATTTATATTTTAAAACCAGATCATTTGGTTATAAAAATACATTTAAATTTCTCTTAGCTCAAAGTAAAAAATAAAACCTGGAGTCATACACTATTTAGAGAATAGCGACAAGCCTAACACCCCATGTAGAAACCTACGAGCTGCGGCAGATCAACACTCGAAGGAAAATGCAAAGCATTATATGCTTTAGCTATTAAACAAAACAAAAGGAAAATAAATAAAACAGGACTTAAATTCAAAAGGGTGGAAAGTGAGCAAGCAAGCTGGAAAGGGGGTGAGGAGAGGGCAC
Organism: Mesocricetus auratus; assembly: GCF_017639785.1. NCBI lineage: Eukaryota > Metazoa > Chordata > Mammalia > Rodentia > Cricetidae > Mesocricetus > Mesocricetus auratus. The sequence goes on from NW_024429206.1 coordinate 21,346,689, forward strand.
AAAACAAATTTGTAGAACTCAAATACAGAGTAGGAGGGGAATGAATAAGCACCTAGTTACTCCCTTGGTAATATTGAAAAATTCAATCTCATTGTAAAAGGAGAGAGGAAAAATGCATGCACGCGTGTATACACACACACACACACACACACACACACACACACACACACACACACACACGGACAGAGAGGAGGGCTTTGGCCATGCATAAAGAGGCAAATATTTTAATAAGGGAAGAAATGTCAAAACAGAGAACATTCTGAGACAGCAGAGAACTGGCACAGAGGGAAGCATTAAACTCCTGTGGAGGCTGTCAAGCATCCCAGTGCACACAGGCCCTGGCCCCAGATGGGACCAGAATAAAATAGGTCCATTTCTATAAGACAGGAAACTGCTCCACAATTTAAAGTCATCGGCACCTTTGAAAAACGAAACAGGCTAAAAAACAAAAGAAGGGCCAGTTGGTAAAGCACTTGCCTTGCAAACATGAAAGCACGTATTTGATCCCCAGAATACAGGTTAAAAAAAGCCCATGTTGTTGTGTACACCTGTAATCCCAGCACTGGAGAGACGGAGACAGGAAGATCCCTGGGGCTCTATGGCCAGCCAGACTTGTTGAGCTCTAGGTTCAGTGAGAGGCCCTGTCTCAAAAAAATATACAGTAGAGAGCAACTGAGAAGACACCCAATGTTCACCTCTGTCCCCAGCATACAGGCATCTGCACACATAGACACTGAGTAAGAAAAGAAAGAAAATGGAAATTCTTTTAAGAAAACATTTTAATATTTAATGTTTATATATATATATATGGATGGTTGTGGGCATGAGTGTGTTTTACGTGCACTCGAGTGCATGAGTGTGTGTCTAGAAGGGGGTGTATATGTGTAAGTGTATGCATGTATGTGGGGGTAGGGGTGTGTATGTGTGAGTGTATGTGGGGGGAGGTAGCTTGTGAGCCAAAAGAGGGTATTAGATCCTCTAGAGATGGAGTTACAAGTCATAGGGACTGAACCCAGGTGGCTGGAGACATGCTCTTGACCATAGAGCCATCTCTCCAGCCACAATGGATGCCACTAGTACATTCTAGATAATGCACTAACATAATTCAAACTTTTAATAAAGGGAAAAATGTAATCTCTTAAATGAATACTCCAAACATGCAAATCATTCCAATTTTTTTTGTTGTTGTTGTTCTCAAGAACATCCCCTAGTAAATTTGAAAGACAATTGCCCTAACCTGATGCCTATTTAAAGCAAACAACCAGGGTGAGTGGTAACAGAGACATACACAGGGCACCTCATTAAGTCAAGAACGAGTTGAAGATGTAAGGATGTCATTAACACTCAATATTGGTCTTCAGGCTGCAGTTAAGACAAAAACTGTTAAAATGTAATGATAGGAAACGGAGGAAGAAAATTACACGTATTTGTACCTAATGCGATTATCTTCCTGGGAAAAACAAGAAACTAGAGAAACAGCAAGAATTGCTAGAATGTATCACAGCGTTTGGGAAATAGGCATTTTTTATATTATTTTCTCTTAGAGCATGTGATGAGTTGTGCATCTTTGTGCCTATCTGTGTTGCCAGAGTCAGCAGAGGCCAGAGCTGTTAGATTCCCCCAGAACTGGAGTTAGAAGTGGTTATGAGCTGCCAGATACGGGTGCTGGGAACCAAATCAAATGCTCCTAGCTATGGAGCCATATTTCCAGTTCTTATTTCTTTGTCCTTTAAAAATGTGTTTGTGTGTGATGTATGTGAATATGTATGTATGTATGATGTTCACTCCTGCGTGTTTGTGTGGGCACACATGTGTCACAGCACACATGTGGAGGTCAGGGGACAACCTTCGGGGGTGCCCATCCTCACCTTCTACCTGTTTGAGACAGGGTCTCAGGGTGTTTACTACAGCACACATCAGACTGACTGGCCCTGGGGGTCTGAGGATTCTCCTCTCTGTCTTCCATCTTGCTGTGGGACAGTAGGTATTATGTAGATTCTGGGGATCTGAACTCAGGTCCTGGTGCTTGAGTGGGAAGTATTTTATAGGTTTTTGCTGGAGCAGAGCAGATATATGAGAATGGATATATGCTTCACATGCTTTACTCACCAGTTTCCACAGCCTGAACTCATCAATTTAAACCATTATCCAAAGCAAGAAAGGGAAGAGGATTACTCCCCCAGAATTACTCTCCTGGGCATTTCCTTGGTTACCAACTTTCAACACTGCTGATTATTTTGCCTTATATTTGAAATTTACTTATTTTTAAAAGCACATTATTAAAGTGTGACTGATTTATAAATAGTTACAGACACATGAGTTTGGAAACATGTAAGAAGAATCGAATGATGTTATATACTCATTTGTACCTAAATCTGCCTAGAGTCTCTGATTAGATATTATGTTTGACGTGTGTGTGTGTGTATGTGTGTGTGTGTGTGTGAGAGAGAGAGAGAGAGAAAGAGAGAGAGAGAGAGAGAGAGAGAGAGAGAGAGAGAGAGATACAGCTCTAATTTTGAAAAATGGCATTCATATCCTCAGGTAATTTCATGAAATATTGCATTCATGAAGTAAGAACAGGGCACCTCAGCTGAAGATTAGTAGAGACCTGAAAGACTCCTGAAAACAAAACACAAAAGCAGAAATAGAATGTTTAGAAAACAAAACTACAGATATATCCCAGATCACAGCTGAAGGACAAAAGAGGAAAATAAAAAAGAAACCCCCCCCAAACGCATTAAACAATCAATTCATAAAGAAGATTCAACAGTCAAATCTAAAGTTTTAAAAGTGGAACTTACACACAGGAACATATGATGGGGGATGTCCTTCTGTATGCTGTGACTATACATTTTTTTCTATTGGTTGATGAATAAGGTTGTTTAGGTCAATGGACAGGCAAGATATAGCCAGGCAGGAAGTATAGGTGGGGCTACCAGATTAGGAGAATTTTGGGAAGAGGAATGCAGACAGTGAGTCACAGAGGAGACACCACGTAGCTGCCAAAGGAATAATAGTCCAGACCATATGGATAAGCCACAACCTTGTGGCAATACATAGTTTAATAGAAATGGGTTAATAGTTAAGAGAGAGCTAAGAAACCCGAGCTGTCGACCAAACAGTTTATAACTAATACAAGCCTCTGTGTGTTTATTTGGGACTAAACAGCTGTGGGACCAGGCAGGACAGACTTCTGTCAACAAGCATACACACAGGCAAGATGCAAAACTGTGCAGAAATTCTCACTGGAATGTTTCTATTGGATGATCAGTACAATGAATAAACACAATCTACTCTAGAACCCAGTATCATGGAAACTGGGCAGCTTGGATCACATCCAAATAACCCAGAAACAGGGTGGCTCTGGAACTCTTAATAGCAGTGCTGTTAGAACACAGTAGACTAGAGTTGCAGATTCTGAGGTACAATCACTCAGATTTGGAATATGTCATTCAAAAATTTTAGACATGCACAGACTAAATTACATAAAGATATGCATTAATAATATGAGGACATACAAAGAAAAGAAAGATTAGGAAAAGAAAAGGGGTTAGGGATGGGGGAAAGAACAGAGGAGTGAAGGGAATGAAGAAAGGAAGGAAATGGGGTAGGGAGGGAGGAAAGAATGAAGGAAGAGAATACAGGATACAGGAAATCCATCAGAAGAGAGACATGCAGAGAATGCCAGATTTCTGCAAGAAGGCAGCAAGTCCTCCTGCCAGGGGCCAGCACACCTGGGATTTTCTTATGGAGATCAACCAGCCAAAACACCCAAGGTAGTTAAGAGAATTGAGGAGAGCCACATTCATGTGGCCAAAGGCTTTGGGATAATGAGCTGAAGAAAACTATATAGAGAACAAAGGAAGTAAACAAACAAAAACTGATAAGCCCAGGGTGGTGGGGGTATGTGAATGAAAAGGAAATAACTAGAGTATATCATGTGGATAGGCTATAATTGCTAAGTGTTTTAAAAAGATGTGAAAATTACAGTGGTAATGGGAGATGGAGGTAAGACATAGTAGTTAGTAGTTCGTCTTTGTCCCAATTGCTAAATGGGCTTACTAGTTTTCTCTCATAGTCATATGAGAGGAAGGAACCTCAGTCAAGAAGATGCCTCCATAAAATCTGGCTATAGGCAGACCTGTAGGGCATTTTCATAATTAGTGATTGATGGGGGAAGGTGCAACACACTTTGGGTGGTGTCATCCATGGGCTGGTTGCCCTGGGTTCTGTAATAAAGCAGGCTGAGCAAGCCACGAGGAACAAGCTAGTGAGCAGCATCCTTCCATGGACTCTGCATCAGTACCTGTGTCCAGAGTAAGCCAAATAAACCCTCTCCTCCCCAAGTTGCTTTTGGTCATGGTATTTCATTACAGCAATAGTAACCCTGACTAAGACACTGACATGGCGCTGCTTGGATCCTCCTGATTGGTGAGACTGTCTTTCGTAGCTGATGGTCTAGATGGCTCTTGGCTAAGGGGCTCCTAGATAACATGAGTGTGGGATCTGATGGGCAGAAAACTTAAGTCAAGACTATAGAGTTAGAATCCTTTATCCCTTCCCCAGCTTCTAGAGAGAGGAAAGGAGCTAGACATTGAATTCCATTACTATTAGTCATAGATTGAGCCCACCATGCTAAATGAAACTTCTGTTTAAAAATATCCCAAGAGAAGGTTCAGAACTCATGGAAGTTCCATCTACCTGGTGCTACAAATCCTCAAAGTCTGTTCCCAAAGGCATACTTTCTCCAGGAAGGCCCTACCTCCCTCTTAAGTTTTCTACAACCTTAATCTGCCACCACTGGAGACTGAATGTCCAAACTTGTGAGCCTACGGGAGCTATCTCTCATCCAAAGCACAACAGCACCTCTCCTCCCATTGACTTCGTGCATTTTGTATTTTACAATAATTAGTGATGTCTCAGGAAGTGTTTTCTGGAGTTCCGCATATTCTAGAAAAGTATGAAGCCTAAAGGGTGGATGTAGGAACACAAGAATTCCTGTAAGTTGGACACAGAAGCATGGGTAAATCTCTGGAGACCTGACACTTGTCAGGGGTGTTGAAATGAAGCCATTCCTTTTGAGACTGAATCTTTAAATCTTTGGAGTGTGAAGCTAACTCTGGGTAGTTAGTGTCAGAATTGAATAGAATTGTAGGGAGCCCAATTAGTGTCAGGCAATCAGAGAGCCAGAGTTAATTCCTTATCTACCACAGAAGAAAGTTCAGAAGCAATTCCTAACTCTCAAAAACCACAGTGTACAAGTAGAGCTATATTAGAGATACAGAAGTGAACAAAAACACTATATAAGGCCAGGCCAAGTGGCTCATGCCTGTAACCCCCACACTCAAGTGGCTGAGGTAGGATAATTGCTTTGAGTTCAAAGCCAGCTTGGGCCACATCGTGACTTATTGCTTTAGACCTAAGGAAAAAAGAAGACAGGGGAGATAGCGTGGTCAGTTGAGTATTTGCCTTGGAAGACTGAGGACCTGGGTTCAGTAGAACTCAAATGAAAAGGCCAGATTTGCCTGTGGATGCTTATAATCCTAGCACTGGGGATGGAGAGACAGAGGGATTCCTGGGGCTGGCTAGACAGACAACCTAGCTTACTTGATGAGCCCCAGTTCAGTAAGAGACATTGCCTCAAAAAACAAGGTAGACAGTGCCTAAAGAATGACTCTCAAGGTTGACAATGGCCTACATACATACATACATACATACACACACACACACACACACACATGCACACACATACACATATGTGTACCTGTACACATGGGAACACCTATACAAACACACACACAAATTTAAAGAAACCATAGCTATACCACTGGAGAGCAGGTAGAGCCTCACAGAACATACACTTGACTTTTGAGACACACATGCATGAAATTTTTATAAAGTAAAAAATATAAAATATGTGCCATCTTCATAAAATATTAACAGTGGTTATCATTGGACTGCGTGGTAACTGATAATCTGATCCTCTGTTGTATTTTTAATTTTTACAATGAATATTAAATTTACAATGAACCCAGTATAAATTTTACAATGAATACATCATTACAAGCAGTTTTTACAATATGATTTTAAAAGTCTCTGGGCTCCTAGTCTCCACCACCCTTGTTCTTTTTAGCTGGCCTGGAAGATGACATCTAGGGGAAAAAATCTATCCCCTTTCAAAATCTCTAAAGACAATTTAGGGAGCTCCAATTCCATGGCTGTCAGCCTCTTCTCCACCCTCCTCATATTCTTTAGTTTTGAAGTCTCTGCCATTTGAAGTTTCTTCAAGCAAGTATCCCTGTCTCTTGGAGATGACAGACTGTAAGGAAATTTGATTTCCCCTGCACAGTAACTCTTAAGAAAATACTGCAGGGTTTGATGAATGAGGGTATTGACATCCTCCTTTCACAGGAAGCTTGATAATCAACCCTACTGCTTCACTGAGTTCCTCTTGCAAGTTCTTGGTTGTAACGTGGGGTTCTTTGGCCCCAGCCTGGTCCTGCAACCACTTCAGTCCCAAATAAGCACTCAGAGGCTATATTAATTATGAAACTGTTGGCAGATGGCCAGTGGCTTGGGCTTCTTATTGACTAGCTTGCTCTTAATTATTAACCCATTTCTATTAATCTAAGTATCTCCATGTGGTCTTATCTTACCGGAGAAGGGCCCAAGCCTCTTACTCCTTCCTCCGCTACGTGGCGACTGCTAAGTGTCTCTGCAGAGAAGAGAGCGATTTCCTGTTTGTCCCTGCTCATATCCTGATTCTGCCCAGCTTCGTCACTTCCTGTCTGGCCAATCAGCCAATTGGTGCTTTATTCATTAACCAATAAAAGAAACACATGCACAGAAGAGCATTCCCCATCACTTGGTCTTCATAGCGAATGAATTTAAGTGATGGACTAAGAAGAGGTCTATAGGTCAAATTAATGACACAGGAGAGCAAATGCCCTGAGCACCAGGGTTGAAGGTGCTTGGGTAAGGAGCAAGAATCATCCTTTAGTCTTTTTGAGACAGGGTTTTCAAGCAGCCCAGGCTGGCCTCCAGCTTTGCTAGGTAGCCAACGATGATCTTTAACTTCCATTTCTCCTCCCTTCACCTTCTGAGTGCCAGGACTATAGGTGTGATATATCATGCCCTGTTTATGCAGAGCTGGGGATGGAACCCACATCTTCATGTGTAATGGTGGACACTACCCTGGAGCTGCATCCATGCTTTTCTCAGAATGCAAGTTAAAGATAATCATGGAAGATGAAGCAAGCAATATGGGAAAAAAATTGGAAAGATCTGGGTCCCCGGGGTCTTTTCTCTTTGTATTCTTTGTTGACAGGGGTGCAAGGTCATTTTCCTCCTGGGGTGAGGTGGGCCTTGGGCATAGAAGTGGCATTCCATAATTAACTTTAGTAATATTTAGTGTAGCAGTTTGAATGTGACACATCATCCATAAGCTGGTGTGTTTAAAGCATGAGGTTTCTGGGTAAAAGTGTTCCCGTGACAGAGAGAAGGAAACGGTGGTGGGGGGGAGTGAAAGCGACAGAAGTTCATTATATAAATGCATGAAGCTGTCAAACAATTGTTTTAAAAATGGAACCTTTAAAGCTTCTATTAATAACCCAAGCATGACTAAAAGAAGTTCAGCCAGACCAATAAAGACGCAGGGCTCAGAAATGCGGATTTTAGGATCTGCATCAATTTCTAATAATCTGGGACGCAGTGTGGGGATCCTGATAGAGGGGCCGATGCCAGGAAGGGAAGCTGCGCTTTAAGCTGCGTGGAAAATAGGGCGCTGCACCTAAGACCCACTGAAGATAAAAAATGCTGGCGTAAAAAGAAAGCAGGGCCAGGCCTGAAGAGATGGCTCAGCAGTTAAGAGCACTGACTGCTCTTCCAGAGGACCAGGGTTCAATTCCCAGCACATGCATGGCAGATCCCAGCTGTCTGTAACTCCAGTTCTAGGGGACCTGACACGCATGCACACAAGATTAAAAAATAAATGCATTTTAAAAATTACTGGTGTACAAAAGGCTTTGAAGTCCTGAAGTGAGCCCCCAACTCCAGTCTCTACCTGAGTTTCCACCCTTAGGGTCCTTTTATAAGCAGTTCTGTGTCAAAAGCCAGGACTCTGGCTGCTCCAACAGGCGAGGCTTGAAGATCACCTATACAAATCTACCAACTGTTGTTTTTATTTTGTATACAAAGTATCAGACAGCTCAGGCTGGCCTCATACTCACTATGCACCTGAGAGTGACCTTGAACTCATGATCCTCCTGTCTCCACCAACTGACTAAGCGATGGGATTCACCACTCCCAGTTTTACAGGAAGTAATGTATGCCACTTCCTGGCTCACAATAACGGGGTCAGTGATACTTCTACTGTGGTTAACCAGGGTCCCAGCTGAGCTACAGGATGCAGATGAGAGAGTGGGCCAGGAAAGAGGAGGTCTCTGAGAATCAGGGCAAAGAATGTGGGCATGCTAATGAAAGAGGTCTCACAGCTGTGCCCCCCCACCTCTGATCTCTGGAACAGGAGAGGGGCCTGGGGGAAGCTCTCTTCAGGGGCATCCTGCTCTTTGGTCTGGAAATGAGGCCACAGTTGGGAAGCTGTTCATGTGACTTTTTCTGCTGGGGCGGGTTGACCTCTGCTCTAAGATGCAGTAACTAGCTCATTAATGTGTTTCTGAAGTCTTTTACCTGTCTGTGTGAGGGGGTGTGTGCATGCCTCTGTGTGCACATGTGAATGTGTGTGTGTGTGTGTGTGTGTGTGTGTGTGTGATGGCAGAAAAATGTGTGCATGTAAATGGAGAGGCCAGAGGTCAGCATCTGACTCTGCCCTCTATTTCTGAAACAAGGTCTCTGGCTGAACTTGGAGGTCCCTGACTCTGCTTCACTAGCTAGGAATGGAGCCCTCACTCCCTCCAGCTCTGGGATCACAAACATTATAACTGTGCATCACTCAGCTTTTATGTGAGTTTGGAGGATGGAGCTCAGGTCCCCATGTTGCATGGAAAGCATATTACTGCCTGAGTCATCTCCCTTTGCTTCCTTGTTTAAGAAATGATGGGAATGATGGAAGAGCCAGAGCCTAGGGCCCCTGTCTACATAGAGAGGACATGTGTGATACAGCTAAGACTCAGAAGAAGGATAAGCCCACATTTTCCCATCTAACATTCTTTTGTAACCACGGTTGTGAGACAGATAAAATGCCAGGACTCTGGCATCCTCAAGAGGCTAGGCTTGGAGTCACCTCCTGCCCCCCCAATATACCATTACTGTTTTTGGTTGTTTTTCAGACAAGGTATTATGCAGCCCAGGCTTGTCACAAAGTCAGTATGGAGTGGAGGATGACCTTGAGCTCCTGATCCTCTTGCTTCCATCTCCTAAGTGTTGGGATTACAGGACAGCTCCACTCTGCTCCACTTTTTATGATGTGAAGTTTGGAATGCAAGGCAAGTCCTGCATGCTAGACCAATACTCTACTAACCGAGCCGAATCCCCAGATCTCCAGTAGGTCAGCTAGACACAGGAGTAACAGTGAGAAGCAGAGGAAGGAGACTAAATCAAGACATCAGGAAGAGGAGCAGATAAAGGAGCTCAGAGAGATGGGGCTGGACAGAAGGTTCAAGAGGTTAACAGCACTGGCTGCTCTTCCAGAGGACCTGAGTTCAATTCCCAGCAACCACGTGGTGGCTCACAACCATCTATAATGAGATCTGGCATGGAGGCATCCAAGCAGGCAGAACACTAAATATATAATAGATAAATAAAATAGAGGAAGAGTGTGGGGGGTGGTGGGAGGATGGGGTTATGCATAATTAAGCAATCCTGGTCAAAGTGAGGTGTGATCATCATTGTCTGAGCTATGGTCACGCAAGGTGGTTCCAAACACTTGTTATTGTAGCTTGAGGGTAAGCCAGTCCTCGGGAGATGATCACTCCTGCTTCAGATGCAGTGTCACCACAGTGGACAACTGTCTTCTCCTGGAGGTGCTGTGGCCAGGGAGGATTCTGTGTGAGGAATCCAGGGTAACTACAGGAGTAGGACAATTGACTTATCGGTGTCTTCAGCCTTGAAGGGAGATGAGGCAGGCGAGGGAGGACTCGGTCCTTGTGTGTTCACATGCCCGCAGAGTGATTGGACTCTGAGCCAAAGGAAAAGAGGCAGATACAGGATGAAGATGGAGATGCCAGGTTTTCCTGCTGCTTTTAGTCACCCTTGTGGGACCAAGCGAGGGGTCAGTGCCTCAGCAAGAGAGGCTTTTATGTCAGTTTTATGCTGCAGGAATGAAGGAAGCTGAGGGGACGAGGGAGCCAGCGACATATTTCCACCCAAAGAAATGCGGACGCATCTGGGTGACGTCCACGCGCAGAGCGGAAGTGGGCTATTGTGCTGTTCTCTATGGGGGCTGTGGATGGAGTGCGCCCCACAGATGGCCTCACAGCCTCCATCTGGGGCATCCTAGCGAGGAGGAACACAGTGCTCTGCCGCCAGGCCGGCAGGAGGCCAAGTGCTTAGTCCTTCTGCTCCCTTCCTGTGGGAGGGAAGGCGGAGGTGGAGCTGGAAGCCACAGGAGCAGCTGATGGCTCTTCCCTGAGTGAGAAATGAGGTTGCAGCTGAGGCTGGAGTGGCAGGGGGACCAGGGCTCAGGCTCAGGAGAGGTCTGCAGACAGCAACGGCTATGGGGAACTCAGAGGACTTCTCATCAAACTGGAGTGAGGTCATATATGAGGCCACCTATGGATGTCTGCCGGGAACACTGCAGCATGAGGAGTAACCAGACAGTGACCCAGACGAGGCGGGAGGCTACAAACCAAGGCCCTGGGATTCCACTTTGGTCACTGGTGTGATACACTCACTGCTCCCCACACCCCAGGGCAGCCATCTAGGGAAGCTGAGAAAGGCTGTAGGCAAAGAGGTCAAGAATCTCTCTGAGTCAGACTAGGAATTTCTAAGGCACTGTGTATGTAGTTTTACAAATGGAGCTGGGAGCATGGCTCAATGATAGAGCACTTGCCTAGAATCCTCCCCATGAGGGGCTAGGAATGTGGGAGCTGGGGGCATGGTAGAGCACTCACTAGAATCCATCTTTGTGGAGCTGGGGGTGGAGCTCAGTTGGAAGTGTTTGTCTAGCAGTGCAAGGCTCTCAGTTCAATACCTGGCACCACACAGACACACACACACACACACACACACACACACACACACACACACACCAATCAAATTAAAACAAAGGAAAGAAAGAAGAAAGAAAAGAGAAATCAAACTCACAAATGGGACCACGTTGAATTCAGACTGGAGACGAAGTTGGCTTTCAGAGGAAGAATTTTCTCAGAACTCATCCATGCAGTGTTGCTCACACCTGGGAGCAGCTCACCAGCAAGCCCAGTCCTCCCTCCCCTCCCTCCTCTCCCTCCCCTCCCTCCCCTCCCACTCTCACTACAGCCACCTCGGTAGGAAGTCCAGTTAATAAAAGACATTGAGGGAACATTTCTTCGCTTCTTCCTTTAAGGCGGAACTTCTTAGGCATTCCCGAGCTCATTGAACTTCTTGCACTGAAGTCAGCTTCCAAATGCTGCCCCGGGGCTCCCAACCAAGTCTATGAAGGGCCTCCCATGAGGATGAGTTACACCTCGCCTCACGAGCTGCCTGTTCTCAAAGTCCTTTGAACGGTCCACTGCACAAGCAGGTACATGTGGTGGTTATGCTGTTCTTAGCAGTTAAACAAGCTTGTCACCACCTCTTTCTGGCCTGAGAACATGCCAGAAGAATGACTTGATGTTACAGGAAGGAGCCCAAGGTTCTCACAAGGAATGAAGATTGCTTCCGACTGCCCGTGCGCCTGGTAGCAGCACTTATTTTTAGAGTCACTTTGGCAACAAAAAGAAAAAAAAAAAGAAAAAGAAGGAAGACGATAACCTAAAATTCTAACTAGATGTTGCTAGGTGTCAGCCTACATTTTCCTAGATTGAGAAAGTCGGCTGGACACTTTTGGGGCCTTAAAAACTCAATTGGAACAATAGGACAAAAATAGCTTGTGTTACTTAGAAAAGACATTGGGAGATCTCGTATCAGAATTTACCACCTTCCCAAGTACTAAAGCAAAACTCCATTTCCTTTCTTCCTATGTTTTTCCCCCTTTGTCATAATAATGATTGATCCATGGGCCTTGGCCGTGGTAGGCAGGTACTCTATTTCTGAGCCACACTCCAGCCCCTCAATAGGGAATTCTAGGAATGTGCTGTGCCATTGAAACATACTCCCTGGATTCTAGACAGGGGCTATACGACAAAGCTACATTCACTATTTCCATTAAGTTAAGAAGCCTGTCCTTTTATGTAGTCCACCCTTACAATCTTCCGCCTCAGCCTTCCAAGGAACTATCATAACAGGAGGGTGCTTCTTTTCCCAGTCTGTTTACTTTCTCGTTAACCTAACCAAAGTGAGATCACCATACATTCTTACATTTCAATAAGCAGAGACGTCAGTAAGGGTTGGCTCCGAACCCAGCTTTGTGTCTAAACACCTGTTTTCCAACTGGAAGGTTTAGTGAGAACCATGGGAGGATGGTTAGCTACTTTCTGGGTTGCTGTGACTAAGTACCTGATGTCCAAGTTAGATGTAATTATCAACTTGACAAAGCTTGGAGTCATCTGAGAGGAAAGCCTGGGATGAGGAACTGTGCATATCAGATTGGCCTGTGAACACATCTGCAGGGTAGCGTCTTGATTGTTCACTGATGCAAGAGGGTTCAGCCCACCACTGACAACACCATTCCCACGAGCCTGCGAGCAAGCTAGCAAGGAGCTTTCTTTCCTCCATGAGACGGAGCAGAAAGAAGTGAGCCAAAGTTACATTCTGCTCCGAACCCAATTTGAGTCTTCCAAACATACCCTTTGGGCTTTGAGAGTGGAGAGTAAACAAGGAATGGGAAGAAAAGATAGGAGAAGGAAAACACAGCACATTCTGGAATAATCTGGACAGGGGATCTAAGCTCAGATATGGGGTGCAGATTTGTTATCCCCAGCTATTTGGGAGGCTGAGGCAGGAGGATTGAGGGTTTGAAGTCATCCTATACTTCACAGTGAGTTTGATACCAGGCAGGGAAACTTGTAGTAGAACCCCCATCTCAAAAACAAAGGTCTGGAGACCAAAATAGTTTGGTGGGGCAAGGCCTTGGGGCAAACCCAATACTATACAGAAAAATGAAAAGCTAACGGAATAAAGGCTATAGGGGCCGTGGAGATGGCTAAGTGGATAAGAGTTTGAATCCTCAACACCGACATAGAAAGTTGGGTGTGGCAGCTGCACACAAGCCTGTTACCCTAGCCTGTAATCCTAGCACCATGGGAGACAGAGACAAGATGGCTACCAGCCTAGCTCCAGTTTCAGTAAAAGATCTTGTCTCAAGCAAGCAAGGTAGAGAGACTGATAGAGTGGGTTACCTTACGTTCTCTTCTGGCCTCTGCAAACCTGCACACATGTGTATATACATCACACAGGCATGCACATGTGCTGTCATACACGCACACACACACACACACACCAAAACCAAAAAAAAAAAAAAACCAAACCAAACAAACAAACAAAACCAAAGGGCTGAAGCCTATATTTCCCAATCTGCTGCAATAAAGGAATCTAAACCCGCTTGCTCTCCCTTCTGCCAAACTAACTTGATAAAATTAATGGTATCTTGCTCTCCCAATTTATGTCCAGCTATATCTCAGAAATCTCACTTTTAACTCAAGGGTAAAGTGTCTCCCATTTTTAAAAATCATTCAGTTTTATATAAAGCTCATCTTCTCTGAGGCAACCCACCACAACGGAGCTCTTTGCTAAGGTAAAGGGCCATCTCTGCTACATGGTTCCGATTAATCTCCCTGCTACCGTGAGCTGTCACCGTCCATGCTGGCTGATGGAGACAGGTCCCTCTCCTCTTGTCAAATGGAAGAGTGATTACTTTGCAAATGCTGCTGTAGCCTCAGGGTGCTGCCCAGGAATTTTGCTTCCAACAGAAAGCTGTAAAGTTGCAGCCTGAATGTTCAGTGCAAAAGAGGAATAGTGAGCTCATCAGGCTATTGTTCAAGGGACCAGACAATGTCAGGGGGTTGAATTAACTTCACCTCAAAGAAGTGTGTTCATCATGACTACAAACATGCTTCCATTCTGTCACAGTTTCTGGAGAGACTGGCATGAGTGAGGGTATCCTTCTGTTCCCTGCACAAATAATCCCTTGACACTAAAAAACGTCTCTGCTTTGGACAGGCAAGATGGCTCAGTGATAAAGGTGCTTGCAGCCAAGTCTGAGGACGTGAGTTTGATTCCAAAGACCCACTTGGTAGGAGAGAGCTGTCTCTTACAAGTGGCCCTCTGACATCCACCACACTTGTGCTATGACACTCATGCACTCACACATGTTCACATGTACACAAAAGTAGGTGTTAAAAAATGAACCTCCCCTTTGTCATGCCTGTAATCCCAGCTATCAGGAGGCTGAAGCAGGAGGATTATGAGATGAAAGTCAGCCCAGGCCACCCAGTGAGAACCTAAAATCTAAAAGCTGTGTAGCTGTACCTGAGGTTCTGTTCTTCCTACTGCTTCCTGCAGTTGACACTTGGAGACCTTTAGAGGACACTCGCTGTCATTGCGTAAGTCCTACACTCTGAGCACTAAATCGGCCAATGGCAGAATATGCTGTGCAGGCTAGGCCACTGGCTGAGAGGTAACCAGGTATCTGGAGAACCATGACAGGCTTCATTTGGTCCAGCACAGATTATCATACCAACTTTCCTTTCCTGTCCTAACCCATCACCACACTGCAACTGGCCAGTCTCCTACAGAATGCCAGGAACACCAACAACCCCTGCCAGTGTGTGGTATGGCTCTATGTAATACTCAAATTCAGGCAGGAATCCTTCCTCTTCCCTAGTTCTCCTCTCCTCCTTGCTGTACCTCTTACTCTGTGAGTGACTATGGGCAAGGAACTGAGAGGATCTGTTTGCGAAACAAGGACTAGGGCTGGACTCAGTGGGTAGGGGTTGCCACAACGTGCAAGGAGCCCTGGTCCTGTCCTCACACCGCACAAAGCAGGTGTGTGGTGCATGCTTGCAATCCCAGCACTTGAGATAGATAGACAGGTAGAGAAAGAATATGAACCAGGTGCAAAATATACCTCTAGTGACCTCTGCCTCCTAAGAGCCCGTTCATCAACAGGTTAACCCATCAACAGGTTAACCCATCGACGATGTTAATGAAACCACCTCTCAGATGATGCTGCCATCTGGGAACCAAGCCTTCAGTCCATGAGATGTTAGAGACATTTGATATATAAGTGGTAACAATGCACACAGAAAATTAATTCCAGTGTGAGTTAAGGTCCACACGAGATTTCCCTCCAAGACAATCATAAAATCCACCCTTCTTTCCATACATCTCCACTAACCCAGACAGGATTAGCACACGAACTTGGGTTTGTGTCTCCAGTCAAGCTGTGTGTGTGTGTGTGTGTGTGTGTGTGTGTATGTGTGTGTATGTATATGTATAGATATGCGTGTGTATGTATGGATATGTGTGTGGAGGAGAGAAGTGGGTATGCAGTTGTGCACAGGTACATGTGTGCACATGTCCGTGTAGAAACCCGAGGTGCACTTCACATTCCATTCTTTGGGTGCTGGGTCTCTCACAGACCTACAGTCCTCTGGTATGGGTGGGCTGGGCCTCCAGCAAATCTTAGGAATCCTCCTGTCCAGTTTCTACCAACTCTGGGACCGTAAGCCCATGACATCAGGCTAGGGCTGTTAATATGGATTCTGAAGATGAGAGCCAGGTCCTCATGCTTGCACGGCAAGCTCATTTCTCACTGAGCCGCTTCTCCAGCTCAGCCAACAGATTCTTCCCAGATAAGAGTCTTATCATTTAACCAGGACTATCCCCGTGGAAGTACCTACCATAAAGCTGAACACAGTTAGTGCCTAAAATATATATATGCTGATACATAGAAAAAGATGACTATTTTAAAGCCTTAAAAAAAGAAGTCTGTTTTGTCACGTAAAGCCTGCCTCTTGTGTAAGCTTGTCACGTTCCCCCAGGGAGGGAAGAGTAGCCTTCTCCCCTTACATATATCTCAGCACAGAATGTGAAATCTCAGCAGCTATGCACACCCAGGGCAATCCTTTCAACTAAATGACTCTCACAGGCTCTGACACTCCGGTACCTTATAATTTATCATCAAATTATATGTTGGATTAAGGATTGCTAATTGTTACTCATCATCTTGAATTGGTTATTAACGAGCAGTGTCACTAATTACAAGGTCACCTAACACAGAATGGGGAGGTCCCGCTGTCAATTCACAGAAAATGCCTGGCACGGTGTTCAGAAGAGGCTCCAAAAGCAAGGTGCGGTGAATTCCCCTTACAAACATCACAACACCTCGTGTCCCTGGTTCTTTCCTGGTGAGAGTCTTGGGGTCTCACAGCTGGAAAAAGGACCCCTGGATCAGCAGGTGTAAAGCTGAGAGCTCCGTCACTCAGCTGCTGAGCTAAGCCAGGTGTCTGACTACATGGTATACTAGCCTGGGGCCCTCAAGGCTAGATGTATGCTCCCCTCCATTCTCATCTTGGCTGATGTTTCACATACATGCACATAATGTTAACTAATAGAATTTAGTTCATTTGAAAGGATTGCATTTGTGTGTGTGTGTGTGTGTGTGCATATGTGTGCACTCATGCATGCAGAGGCCAGAGGTCAATCTCAGATGCCCTTCATGATACCATCCACCTCAGCTTTTGAGACAGGGTCTCTCACTGAATATGGAGCTCACATATTAGGCTAGGCTGGCTGGACACGGAGCCCCAGGAGAATTTACCTATTTCCTCCTTCCCAGCATTGGGATGACAAAAGCCAGGTCTTGTCCATGCTTGCACAGGAGGTACTTTGTTGACTGAGGCATCTCCCAGCCCCCATTCTCTTTCTAATTATTTATGAGACCCGACCTCTCTCCTGAACCTCATTTGCCACTTACCCATGTATCCATCAATGTTTCTGGCATCACCTCTTGAGTGTCAAATGTTCACTGGACGCCAGAGGACCAGCTACACAACAGCCAGCGGTGGGTCTGGTTTGTAATGCATACGACACCCAATGAGTGGATAAGGAAAGGCTACCTCCCACTAGGAACGCCAGATGGAAACACTGAAGGGTGGTCCACCTCAGAAAGTCCCAGACCTTCTTAGGACACTGACTGTATGGCATTTATAGGCTTAAGGGAATTCATATGTAGGGTCCTAGCCACTTACACAGCTTCTGGGGACAAGTGGGCTGTGTCTTTCATGAAGCTATCAGAGGCTCTTTGCTGGTGCCGTTGTGCTGCCTCTCTTGAAAATGACTGGGGACTAAAACAGAGATTCTGGGGCTTTTCCTACACAGATGCAAAAGCTACGACCAGGGCATTACAAACTCTCTTAACCAAGGAATCTCAGAAGAAAGGACTGAGGACGTGTGCACGGGATTGGATCCCAGAGCCTCTGAGAAGACTTTCTGTGTCGTTTCTCCCAAGTGCCCCAGTCCCACAATACAACCAAGGATCACAGAAGTCCACAACTCGCATCTGAGAAGCGCAAATCAAGGCTATCCTGGGAACGGCAACAATATCCATGGTGCACAAGAACGGAGCCAGGGTCATACCCAACTGCCAAATGCCATCTGTTGTGTTTAATCTGTGTGTGTGTGTGTGTGTGTGTGTGTGTGTGTGTGTGTGTGTATGCGTGCGTGCATGCGTGAGTATGTATGCCTGTGTGTTGCAGTCAGAGGACAATCCAGGTGTCAACCTTCATTTTCCGCTTTGTTTGAGACAAAGGTCTCTTTGCTGTTGGCTACTGCATAAACCAGACTAGATGATCCACGAGTGTCTTGGTTAGGGTTTCTATTGCTGTGAAGAGACTATCATGATCATGGCAACTCTTATAAAGGAAAACATTTAACTGGGGCTGCCTTCCAGTTCAGAGGTTCAGTCCATTACCATCATGACGGGAAAGCTTGGCAGCACACGGGCAGGCACCTTGGTAGAGAAGGAGCTAAGAGTTCTACAACTGGATCAGCAGGTTGCAAGAAGAGAGTGAGCCACCAGGCCTGGCTTGAGCTTCTGAAACCTCAAAGACCACCCCACAGTGACACACTTCCTCCAATAAGGCCACACCTACTCCAGCATGGCCAAGCATCTCTATCCTTCCAAACAATGTCACTCCCTGTGAGCCTATGCAGGGTATTTTCATTCAAGCCACCACAAAGAGATCTAGGGAATCTTCCTTTCTCTGCCTCCAGCATACTGTACAAGCGCTGGGCCAGGGTCTGGAGAGATGGCTCAGAGGTTAAGAATGCTAATGCTCTTTCAGAAGACTCAGGTTCAGTTCTCAGCACCCACATCAGGCACCCACAGCTGTCAGTTGCTCCAGCTCCAGGGGATCTGATGCCCTCTTCCTGCCAGCAAAGGCTCCTGCGTGCAAATAGTGCACACAAACTTATAGGGCATGCTCACGTAAGCATAAAAACAATAAATCTAGAAATCTTTTTTTAAAGTGCTGAGGTTACAGACGTATGCTCCTGCATCCAGGTTTATGGGGGTTCTGGATAATGAAACCCAGGTCCTCACCAAGTGTTTTCTCCACTGAACCATCTCTCCAACTCTGCAATGCCACCTTGATGCATGTCACATGTAGTGGTTGAAAGCAAATGCCCCCCAAAAGGAGTAGCACTATTATGAGGTGTGGCCTTGTTGAAGTAGGTGTGGCCTTGTTGGAGGAAATGTGTCACTGTGTGGGGAGGCTTTGAGGTCCCTTTTGCTCAAGCCTTGCTCAGTGTGACACTCAGTCTACTTTCTGTTGCCTGCAAGATATAGACATCTCAGCTACTTCTCCAGCACCACGTCTGACTGCGCGCTACCATGTCCCACCATGATGATAATGGACTGAACCTCTGAAACTGTAAGCAGCTCTTCACAGCCACAGAAACCCCGACAAGACAATGCAGTCCTTGACACTGGAAGTCAGAAGATCTCATAAAAAGTTCTGGTAACAATTTCTCTTAAAAAAAATCTAGGAACCTAGCTGGGAATACAGCTCAATTCAATAACATATGCCCCGTGTACATAAAGCCCTGGGTTCTACCTTCAATACCACATAAATTCAGCACTCTGGAAGTAAAGGCATAAAGAAAGAATTTAAGGCTCTCCTTAACTACACAGAAAGTGCAAGATCAGGTCCCCATTAGATCCTGTTTCAAAAGGCTCTGGGGTAAAGAGAGCTTGTTGCTCTTGCGGTGGGACTGTATTTTGTCACTAGCATCTGGGTGGGGGGCTCACAACCGTCTGTAACTCCAGCTCTAGGGGATCTGATGGCCCTTTCTGAATTTCATGGGCACATGCACACATGTAACATAAACTCACACAATAGAGTTACATGCACACCAAAGGGAGACTGTCTACAAGGCTGGGGGTCAGCCATTTGGGTCCTCTGTATAGCACTGTGCGGGGCTGGGCGCAGGTGCCTCCTTGCGCAGGATGTGTTTTCTAACCACCCTTGACTGCAACCTTTCCATGAGGCCTTTGTCCTCCTGGAGGCCTCCTTCCCACTCCCGCCTGAATCTCAGCCATGGGCAACTAACGGCAGCGAACCAACGGGAAACCTTAGCAAACAGCTTGTCAGATCAAATGGGGGGGGGTGACAATATAGGCTGGGGGTGGTGGTTCAGGTCTGTCATCTAAGCTGTTCTGGAGGCAGGAGGGTCACAGGCTCCTCTCTGGTCTAAAGAATAAGTTCAAAGCCAGCATCTACAACTTAGAAAGAGCCTGTCCCCAAATAAAAAGTAAAAAATGAAACAAAGGGCCGTGAGGTAGATGGGTGGTGGAACCCTTGCCCAGTGTTCCTGAAGCCTTAGCTGTTTTTTTACTGGAGGCATGTATGTGAGTCTGTGTGGGTTTATGCACACCAGTACAGTGTCTATGGAGGCAAGAAGAGGGTATGGTATTTCCCGTAGCTGGAGTTACAAGTGGTTGCTTGCTGCCCAGCGTGGGTTCTGGGAACTGTGTTTGGGCCCTCTGCTAGAGCAGCAGGTACTTTTAACCTCTCCATCATCTCTCCAGCCCCCAGGGTGAAACTTCTTATATTACATCCCCTACCAGGAAATCTGGTATCCAAGGCTTTATTTACTCTATGCTATTTGGAATATGACAGGCTCCCTGTACCCTTCAACGGAGTATAATCATAACCACTAACATTTTGGCATCACTGGATGGAGGAGAAATTACCATGTCCTCATGATTAAGAAAGCACATTATATCAGCTTAATAATATCAGAAGGCCCATAAAAACTCCTTTCCGACAATTAAATCTCCCTATCAACCATTAACAAATTAAGTGTCTGGTAAGTAAAGACGCACAAAGAGGAGACCACCGGCGCATGCTTCCATTTTGTACATCAGAGATTCGTGTAATATTAATGGCTCGGGATCGCAACTCTATGTTCTTGAGTCTTTAAAGTGCATATTAATCATCTGGTAATGTGACAGTAACTTGAGAGACGCAGGCTACGGTTTCACACAGAGCCTTCCCACTCAGACTGGCCCATGTCTGCTGGCCATTCCACCTGGGCAAAGGGTGTAGCTCAGGGGTAGCGCTCTTTCTTAGGATCCGTCAGTGAGGGAATGAAGGCGTGGCTCAAGGTAGAGCCAAGTATCCGTTGAAGGGCAGGAGTAAGAATGCCCTGGTGTAAAAGACCTAGAATCCTCCAGCGAATAGCTGGGGGTATGGATCAATGTAGAGCTCTTCCGAGAATTCTCCATGGAATTCTGACTCAGGGGCCTGACTCAGGAGAAGAGAAGCACCTGCCTAGAATCTTCCAGTGAGGGGCTGGAGCGTGGCTGAGAGGCAGACTACTTGCCTGGGATGCCCCGGTGAAGGGCTAGCAGTAGAACTTGTGTTTCCTGGCTCTGAGATGCAAGCCGCTCTTCTCTACCAGCCATGGTGGACTCCCCTCTGAAATGACGAGTTAAAATCAATCTTGTTCCAGGCAGGTGTGATGGCACACACCTTTAATCCCAACATTTGGGCAACAGAAGCAGGTAAATCTCTTTGTTTCAGGCCAGCCTGGTCTACACAGTGAGTTCCAGGACAACCAGGGCTGTTACACAGAGAAACCCTGACTCAAACAAACAAATGGAAAAACAAACAAACAAACAAACAAAAAACATCTTGTTTTCCTTAAGTTGCTTTTCTCAGATACTTGTCATAGGACTTTTGAAAACTAACATTTTGTTTATCACAAATTTGCAAACCAAGACAGAACCCACACCCACCTATAGAAAGTCCTTGCTCCTGTCCCTTGCTTCCTTCTTGCTTTCCTGCTTGATATGGAAAAACCCTTTCACTAAAGCCAGGCTGAGAGAAGCTGCCCTTCCCAGCTCAATTGACTGAAGACAGAATTAATCCTATTTTAAGAGCTGGGGACTGGACGATGGCTCAGTTGGTAAGGTGCTTGTCCCACAAAAGTGATGACCTCAGTTTGATCCCAAGAGCCCACATAAAAGCCAGGCGCCACAGCATGTGTTTGTAATCGCAGGGATGATTAAATGGGAGGCGCATACAGGTGTACTCTGGAAGGTGGCTGGCCAGTTTGGGACTGACAAGATGGTTCTGCAAATAATGGTACTTGCTATGCAAGCCCGGACGCCCCAGCTTTGAGCCCCAGAATCCACATACAGATGAAAGGAGAGCACCGACTCCTCAAATTGTCATCTGACCCCCACGTGTGTGCCATGGCCCCAGTACACGTCCCCCAACAATAATAAATTAAATAAAATTTAAAACAAAAAGTCAGTTTGACACTAGGCTCAACGATGCTGCCCCTCCCCCACGTCATACCCCAAATCTCTAGAGCCTGTGAATGTGACATTATAGGAAAAAAAAATCTTGGCAGATGTGATCATATTACAGACGTTGAGGCGAGAGGTTGAGATAATTTAGTGTTTTCACACAGGTTAGCCAAGGGTGGGTAGATAGGTAAGACCGTAGAATGTGAGGCTATGTAACACCCGAGGAAGGATGAAAAACTGTATTATTAGCAATTTCAAACTTTCATCGCAGCCATATGAAAGCGACGCCTAAGAAGTGCAGCTGCTGCAATAAAATGCGATTGTCTATCTCTCTCAGCAAGGAATTACGATCCTAAGGCACCATCATTCCTCAGGGAGCTGCTTGGACACCACTGAGCCAGCCTTCGCCAGCCATTCCCAGCCCTTCCCCGCGGCTCAAGCTGACCCTGGGGCCTGGGCTTTCACTCTGCAGCAGATTTTTAGCGGCCCCACCAGAGCTTACTTGCCACAGACCTGATGGGGAGGGAGGGGTCCCCGGCGTCCCACCAGTCTTTCGGGGGGCTGATGTACATGCACCACAGCTCCCAGCTGTACCCGTGGGCAGAGTTCTCATAGCGCTGCACTTCAAAGTTGTCCTGTTTGATGTTGTCGATGGAGGGGAGGATGACCCGCTTCCGG
Organism: Mesocricetus auratus; assembly: GCF_017639785.1. Classification (NCBI taxonomy): domain Eukaryota; kingdom Metazoa; phylum Chordata; class Mammalia; order Rodentia; family Cricetidae; genus Mesocricetus; species Mesocricetus auratus. The sequence continues at coordinate 21,369,223 of NW_024429206.1, forward strand.
TTCTCCTGGATGCGGGACAGAACAGGCTCAGCCCTGCGAAGCAGAGAAGTCACAGTCAAATCTCTCTCCTGGGACATGCATCAGCCAGAAGGCTTCGAAAACTACCAGAAATGAAGAAACTCAAAGGCTGGAGCTCAGGAGGAAGCCGAGGTACTCAGAGGTCCGTGACCTGCCCAAGTTTGAGCATGGGACGGCCGTGTGGGCTTCCATGGTTTTGTTTTTGAGACACTTTCATGGACTCCAGCCTGGGCTCAAGGGCTGTGTAGAAGAGGAGGGGCCTGAACTCTTGATCCTCCTGTCTCCACTCCCCTGGTGCTGGAATGGTAAGCGTGCCCCACCACACCCCGTTCCTGTGAGCCTGGGGATCCAACCCAGGGACTCCTGCATGTCAGGCACGCACTCAACCCTCCCTAGCCCAACTGTGTTTTTATTTTAAGACTGTTCTGCTAAGCTCCCCAGGCTGGCCATGAACTTCTGTGTAGCCCAGGCTGTCCTAGAACTGCCAGTTTTCCTGCCCCTGCCTGATAAGTGTTGGGATTAGAAGCGTGCATCAGCCTCCAACTTAAATGCTCCGTTTATATGGTGCAAGGGATGGAACCTAGGACTCAGTGCAGGTTAGGGAAACACTCTGCCAATGGGACCATATCGAAGCACACTGCATGTGTTTTCAAGTGTGCGGTAAGCCTCTCGTGCCTTCATTCACAACAAAACCACTATAATGCTGCCTGTGCACAGGAGAAGCAGTGCCAAACCCTCAAGCCCCTCTCCATCTCTCCTTTTTTCTAGGAGTTATTTTTATTTATGTATGTGTCTGTGTAGGTATGTGCTTGTGAGTGCAGTGCCCTTGGGGGGGGGCAGAAGGGGGAGCCAGATCCCCAGGAAGCTGGAGTTCCAGGTGGTTTGTAAGGTGTGGATGCTGGGAACCAAACTCAGGCCATCTGTAAGAGAAGTATGTGCTGTGCCATCTCTTCAGCCACAAGCCTTTCTTTCTTTCTTTTTTTTTAATCATAAACATTGTTCCCACCTCTGTATGATTGGCAGTTTTACATGGTTCCCCATCAGAGCACTGCCTACCACTTTTCGTTGCCAATGGGTTTTATTTTTTTCTTTTTCTTTTTCCTTTTGCTGGGACTAAATTTCCTATCCTCAAATAGGTCATTCCTGTGCTGGTTTTAATGAGCAATTTCATTAGTTTCTTTGTGTGGGCTCGACTATTTTTGTTGTTTTAATTGATTATCTAATTGATTGCTTACAGAGATCTGATTGGTCTGCAGCAAAAGGCTTGGAACTAATTAAACCCAAAGTCGGGCAAATCTTGACTCCCAGCTGTGCCTCCTCCCTCCAGGCTGCAGCAGGCTTGAACTGGCTCTGATTTCAAGGTGTTAGCTGCCTGGCTTAGCCCAGAGCAGATGGTCAAGCTACAGTGTGCCTGTGAGGCTGATCCCAGGAAGGAATCACTTTCCACATTCTAGAAGCTAAAGATGGCTCATGGAAGCCGAGACATTAATCTTGCAGCTTGGACCAGAGCGTAGACTTTGGAAAAGAGTCAAGTGGAAAAATCCCATTTCTTCGTGCTCTTTGGAAGAATAATGAGAACTTACAGCCTGCAACAATCTCTTTTCATTTGCAGCTATTGAATTACCTGCTGGCTCAGCTCATCTTTCTATTTAAAATGAGCAATAAAATATACCCTGGGCCGTTGACTGCCTTCGATACTTTTTACACGCACATGGTGGAGGTGGAAGCCAGGGGAAATTATTCTCCTCAGCTTCTACAGCTTCCTCCCTCACGCCTTCTCTGGAGAGATTCTCTTGGGTGTGTGTGTGGGGGGTGCCCTTGGCAGCCAGCAGAAGGCAGAGTCACTGAGGAACTCAGCTCCTATGTCACCTGTCCAGAGAAGCCGTGCCTACTATGCCTATTTTTTCCAGTGAGGAGGCTCACTTTTTCTTCTCTTTTAAAACACATTCTTACTTTTTAAAAAAAGTTTTGGTACTGTATGTGTGCAGTGACTTTTGTGTGCACATATCCATGAGTGTGAGAGCATACGTGGACTAGTGCACGTGGGTGTGCTCACATATGCCGAAGCCAGAGGTCAGCGTGTCATCCTCGATGCCTATCCACCTTTTCACTATTTTTTTAGAGATTTATTTTTGTTTGTGTATACGTGTGTATGTCTGTGTGTGGGACTGCGTTCCCTTAGAGCAGGCATTACAGGAAGCTGGTTGTGAGCTGCCTGATGTTTGTGCTGGGAACTGAACTCAGGTCCTCTGGAAGAGTGGCAAACACTCTTAACTATTAAGCCCTCCATCTTTTTCTTTTTCTTTCTTTCTTTCTTTTTTTTTGAGGCAGGATTTGTCACTCAACTTAGAGCTCATGGGTTCCACTAGACTGGGTGGCCAGTGAACCACAAAAGTGCTCAGACATTTCCCCAGTCACTCTTCTGCTTTTTTAATCGAAATACAAAACTAGTATTTTAAGTTAGTCTTCATAGCAATGGCTTTCATTGTGGTATTGCCATCCGCAGACTTCGTTACACTTTATTCTTCCTCTCTGTGTGGGGTGTATGTACACATGTGTAAGCATTTGCCTGCCTGTGCATGAAAGGAGAGACTGGAAGAAGATGTCTGGTGGCCTGCTCTATAACTTTTCACCTTATTAACTCAAGACAGAGTCTCTTAGTGAACCTGGAGCTAGGCTGGTAGCCAATCAGCCTCAATGAGCCTCCTGTCTCCACCTGTGACAGCATTGGGGTTACAGGCACACACAGGGCTATCCCTGGATTTTTTTTATAACACCAGTGCTGGGGTCTGGATGAACATCCTCGTGCTTACACAGCAAACACTTTATGAAATGAACCCCCCCCACACCCATCACTTTCAAACAATGTTTCTACAGCTCAGGAGCTTGGTCTCCCTCTCCATGACTCTTTCTCATTTCCTAACTCCACCCCAGGGTGCCCTGTGGTCATGGGACCTGCTGTGTTTGCTCTACTCACCTGGCCAACCCCAGGTCCCCTAATGGTGGCCTACCACATGTAAATTGCTTTGCCAAAGGAATATGGACATGAGTAACACTATCACAGATGAGAAGAAACTTGGATAGCCATCTCAAGTGTGGGCTGAAGTTCTCACCTGTGTCAGAGAGTCTCTAAGTCTGATCAGTTGTTAAGAACTTCCATGATTAAGCTGGTGGGGTGACTCCAGGGAGTAAAGACACTCGCCATCAGGTTTAACTATCTGAGTTCAATCTCTGGGACCCAGATGATGGGAGGAGAGAACCAATTCCTGCAAGGTATCCTTTGATTCGTGCTCTATGGCCTGTGATTGTGAAGAGCTGAAATGCTGAAGATCCAGAGGAAACTTATCTTGGGCTCTCTGCTTACTGGATTTCTTTTCCCTGCTTGCTTAGCAACCTTTCTTATTCTGCTTAGTCTCACCTGCCCAGAGATGGCCCCACAGATGTACACAGACATACCCATAAGCCAATCTGATGGAGGCAATTCCTTAACCGAAGGTCCTTCTTCCCTGGTGACTCTAGTTTGTGTCAAGTTGATAAAAACCATCTGGCACTGTATGTATGTGCCCGCACACACACGTGGAAATGTCCATGTGTACCAGGTAAACAGCTTCAACTGTCATTGGGCAAGGTCTCCTTGGACTGACATCATCAACAAGGCTAGGCTAGCTGGCCAAGGATGCCCAGGGAGCCTCCTCCCTCTGCCTCCCCAGTGTGGTGTGCACCACCAGTCCTGGTTCTGAAGATCTAATTCAGCTGCCCACACACATTACCGACAGATCCCTCTCTCTCCAGCCCCAGGCTGAAGTTCTCCCTGGATCCCAGGACACAGAAGACACTCAAGCTAAGCCACAGAAACCCCCAGTTCGAATGCCACAGGGAGAATAGAGGAATATGCAGTATACTGGGCCACTGTGGAGACGTTTACCCAGTAAATGGTGAGACACACAGTCTCCCTGTAATGAAGAAACACACCAGGACTTTAATTCAGAGAGGGGCATAGGATACTTTGGCTCAAGTGTAGAAAACAAGTCTACATGGCTAATACTGACATCACAGAGCCTAGTTATTATTAGACCACAGAGGAATTAGGCTCTATTGGCCCAAGTTAGATGATACATTTCAGGGAAGATGCCAAATATTGCCTGTTTGGGATGCCCATTGTGTTGACTGATGGGACTGTTTCAAGGTGACAATGGAAAATTCTGAGGGAGGACCCATCCAAACCAGGCACATTCTCAGCCTAGACCAGTGTCACAGATACTGTGGCTGGGTAAGTGGTGGTGCACACATGTAAACCCAACTCCCAGCAGAAAGAGGCGGGAGGATCACTGTAAACTCAAGACTAGCCTGGGCTATTTATTGAATTCCAGGACAGCTAGGACTACACAGGGGCTTACATAGCCAAACACAGCAAAGAAGAATGGATTTAGAGACCCACTGTCTTCCTGAGGGTGAATAAGAAAGCACCAAGGTGGGGGGGGGTGGTCACAGCACAGTCGGTGTGAGATGGGAGGGGTGGTTAGGAGGGAGACTGATGCAGGTGAGGAGACTAGAGGATAGGCAGGAGGCAGAGGCCAGAACCTAGCAGATAGGAAGGTTGAGGGGATAGATCCATTGGTGAAGTACTTGCTATGCAAGCATGAGGACCCCAGTTCAATCCTCAGAACACATGTAAAAAAGCCCAGACATGGTGGCACACACTTATAATCCCAGCACAGGGAAGGCAGAGATAGGAGGATCCCTGAGACTCACTGGTCAGCCATTTAGCCAACTTGGTGAGTTCCATGTGATGACACTTGAAGAATGACACCTGAGGTTGTCTTCCGGCCTCAATAAGTGAGTACACATACACACACACACACACACACACACACATCAGCTCCCCCTACCCCATATGGACCCATACACAATTGTTTTTTTGTTTCTTTTTTTTTCAATCCTTTTACACAAATTTATTAGGCAGATACTATGCCGTACATGGGAGAGGCAGGGTGTTAACAACTCACACAGCTGGGTGTTTGGCCCACCCAGAGCTCATTCTTACAGAGGCAGTTAACCAAAAAACCCTCCAGACTGGGCACACAGGTTCAGGCCTATCATACTAGTTACTCGGGAGTCTAAGGCATGAGGGTTCCAAGTTTGAGGCCAGTATGGGCAACTCAGTGAGATCTTGTCTCAAAATAAAATTAAAAGAGGGCTGCCAGTGTCAGTGTAGACCAGTGGCAGAGCACTGCCATGGGGACTTGGGTTCAGTCCTAGTCCTGTGGAAAAGAAAGAAAGAAGACATGAAAGAAAAACAAACCATCCGTACCCTAGTGCTAGGAAGCAGAGGAGTGAGTGGTGGGAGGTTTCCCTGAAATGGATACAGGGGGCGGGTAGGATGACCCCACACAAGGTGGGTCTAGCCCAGGGCAATAAGCCACTGTCAGCCTAGAGCAGACAGGGTGGGGCCAGGTCTCTGGTGCCTTGGCCCCAGCCATAGCATGGGCACCAACTGGGGTGGCAGTGGCCTAGCAGGGGCTGCCACGAGGGCCCAGGCTGAGGACAGCAGCCATTCCCTAAAACAAGGGACTGCGTACGGCTTGATGCTCTGCAGACTCCTTCACACACTTGGGTTTTTTTACAAGAGAAGTTAGAACCCTTAACTGTCAGGTCATTTCTTCAGTCCCTATTTGTTGTTAATGTTTTAGAGAAATGACTTTATATTTGAGACAAGGACTCATGCGACCCAGGCTGGCTTGGAATTTACTAATCACCACAATGATTGTGATGGTTAATGGTGTCACCTTGATAGGATCCAGAATCAAAACTAGATGTCTGTGAGGGCCATGCCTGTGAAGTGACATCTAAATTGGGTTAATTGAAGTGGGGAGACCCACCCTGAATATAGGTGGTGCAAATCTATGAACTGGGGTCCTGAACTGAACAAAAAGGAGGCAGCGAGCTGAGCCCAGGCATCCATCCATCTCCCTCTGCTCCCTGACCATGGGTGCCATGTGACCAGCCGCCTAGCACTCCTGTTGCTGTGGCTTCCTCATCATGATGGACCGTACGCTCAAACTATGAGTTAAAGTTGGTTTCTTTCCTTTTGTAAGATGCTTTTCCAGGTACTTCTTGCCACAGGGATGAGAAAAGTGATTCGTAGGTTGATGATAACAATAATAGTGCCTAGAAAACCTGATTTACTTTCTTGCTTTACCCCAGTGGCCTGCTCAGCAAGCAACCCTTCTTCATTCTTCCAGAGGCTCCTGAAGAAATAGGCAGAAGGTCCCACCTCCCAGATTCAGCCCTTACTGAGTAATAAGCTTCGGCTCATGACCTACCAGCCAGCAGTGAATTCCACATGGGCATCGAAAAAGCCGGTGACCTGGCCAGTGGCCGCCTTCCAGCCCTCGATGCGTGCTCGGATCAGGCCTTCTCTCTTTTGGTTGCGGACCACCTTCACCAGTCCAGGGTAGCGTTTGTGGACATATTCTTCCAAAGGGGCCTTCAGCTCCTCTATAAATGACAAAAATGGAAGATGTGCATGAATAAAATCACCTTAGACCTGCATCTCGACACTGTGATGGGGCTGGGTAAATGTTCAGTAGTTAAGAGTATTAACACCTAATGGAGAACACCAGAGTTCAGTTCCCAACATCCATACTAAAAGCTCAAAACCACCTGTAACTCCAACTTCAGAGTACCTGATACTCTCTTTTGCCTCAGCAACACACATGCACATATCCACACACAAATATACAAATATGCAAATATACAAATATACAAATATGCATAGCTTAAAAGTACTGGAAATAAACATTATAGAATGCCAGGATACCTATATATCTTTAGAAAGTTCCATTGATTGCAAAGAAGTTGGCATGTGAGGAATTTTAACTTTATGGCAGCTAGGAAGTTGGAATCCATCTCCGTGCCCTCATCTAAGACAGCTGTGCTGTGACGAATGTGACTAGTTAACACTGACTGCCAGTTTGGCAGAATCTAGACTCATCCAGGAAGACACACATCTGGGCACATCTGTGAGGCAGCCTCTGGATTAGGCTGAATGAGGTGGGAAAACCCATACTGAATGTGGATGACACTGCATATGGGCTGGGGTCCTGGACCGAAGGCAAACTGAGTGCCAGCATCTCTCTCTCTGCTTCCTGACTGCAGGTGCAAGGGGGACCAATTGCCTCACTCTCCCTCCGACGTGATGGACTGTCAACCCTTCCTTCCTTAAGCTGCTTTTGACAGTCATCTTGTCATAGCCATGAAGAAAGTAACTAATACATGGTGGAAAGCAAGTGGAAGAAAAGCTTTCCCACGGAGAACGCAACACCATCTTTGGCAAGAAGCCAGTCTCTGCCTCCCTAGTGCTGAGATTAAAGGTGTGTGCCACCACCCTGGTTTTCTTCCTTTCTTTTTCTTTTTTTCCTTCCTTCCTTCCTTCCTTCCTTCCTTCCTTCCTTCCTTCCTTCCTTCCTTCCTTCCTTCCTTCCTTTCCTTTCCTTTCCTTTCTTGAGACGGAATTGCTCGCTGAACCCGAATCTTGCTGATTCAGCTAGACAAGCTGGTCAAGGGGCTCCAGGGAGTCCTCCTGCCTCTGCCCCTTCAGTGCTGGGACGAGAGGCATGTACCACAGCACATGGCTCTTTTATGCGGCTTTGCTGCAGAGAGCGCCAAAGGTTCCTTTGGAAGAGGCTGTACAGAACCTTCACACCTTAAGGAGACCCGGCAGACTTTGCCAATGTAAAGGCATGTGTTTTCAGCAGATGTAGGAGCTGGCCTCTCTGTGTCATGGGTTCTGTTCCTTAAAGATACGGCCGTGTGGTGCCTGGAATATAAGAGAATGGGGTGTTCTGATGAACAGGGAGAGTAAGAGAAGGTAGAGGGTTGTGGAAATTCGTGTCAGTCAAGGGCTGGGAGGAGACGGCCTGTGCACTGTCCTCCCATCCCAACACCAAAGTCGCCTGTTCAAGCACTAACCCTTCCCCACCCCAGTGCAGGCGAGGCGTGTTTGTAGAAGCCAGAGAGCAACTTGCAGAATGGGGTTCTCTCTTCCCGGTGTATGGTCCGAGGAGCGGGCTCAAGTTGTCACACATGCTGGCATCTCTCCGCCTCTCACCATGATTCTTCTTATTTCTCTTCTTTTACTCCACACAGTTTTAGGGAATCTGAATGGGGGTTTCAGAACTGTCCAGGTAGCCCAAGGAAGCCATGTCAGAGGTGACAAAAAAATATTGGCCACAGATGAAAGTGTTTCAGCTAGCCTCAGAAAGAAACTATTTGGAGCGGGAGAATTTAGGGAGATAGCATAAAGTTAGGCAGGGGTGAGGAGATGCACACTCGCTATTCCACCACACGTTCACCCCAGGGCTTGTGAGCTCTTTCACCTGAGCAAAGAATGATAAGCCTGCTAGAAAACAGTTAATAAGGTGGCCAACAGGAAACCCTGCCAGTGGCAATGGATTAAATACTATTCATTTGAAAATAGCTTCTGAGGAAGACATGGGCCTGGGGAGATGGCTTGTGGTAAATCACTCCCTGTACAAGCATGAGGGCTTCAGATTGGACTCCCCTCCCCTATTGTTAAGGTGGAAGCTTCGCCCCAGGCCCTGGCATCCATATACCCAATGCGTCTGGAATGTTATGGTGAAAGTTCCACCCAAGCCCCCTTCCACCATCTCCCCCCAAGCCCTGTTGTTTCTCAGAAAGCACCTCCCCCAGAGATGCTCAAGGCCACTCCCACATGGTATTTAAACTGTCCCCCAGAGAACAGACTCGTGGTTTCTTCCAGTCTCCCTTTCCCATCTCCTCTCTAGGGGACTGGATGGCCATCTGGGAGTGTTGTATTCATGAAATGTGGGCTTTTTCCAATTCGGTTTCATTTGGTCTGATTTGGATTGCTGCATCGGTGGAGAGGCATATCGGGGTGTAGAAACTATTCACCTATTATAAAACCAGGCATGGTGAGCCTGTAATCCCAACACAAAGTGTGAAGAGTGGAGACTGGAAGATCCCTGGACTACCAGCCTAGCTCCAGGTTTAGTGAGAGACCGGTTTCAAGGGATTAAGGTGGACAGAAATTAAAGAAGAGCCAGCATCAACCCCTGGCCTCCACACACGCCTCCACAGGAGTACATGCATGCATATGCATGTATAACACACACACACACACACACACACACACACACACACACACACACACACACACACAGGACTGGGGTGGTAGAGCGTATCCAGAGCCCTGGTTCAATCCCCAAAACTGGTAAAATAAAATAAGAATAACGTTTTGTGTATGTTTCATTTTTCCTCAAGACAAACTCAAATAAGAAAACAAAAACCTATTTTTGCAGAGATAAATGTTTACCTTCCAGGACTAGAGGAAATCCAATACTAAATTGGCCAGGTTCCATTTGGGAATCCTTATGTGGCTGAGGGTTTTGATAAACAGTATTTAGGAGAGTTAGGGAGGGGGAGGGGGAAGCAAATGCGGCCCATGATCAGAAGGGAGTAGCAAGGGAGGCGTATCTGCTCCTTAGCAATAAAAGCAACAACTGTCACCCAGGAAATGAGAGGGGTTCAAACACAAGGAAATAACAGGGGAGGTTGTCATTACAGAGTTCTATCTGGACTCCTAAAGCTCCACAATGTTATAGAATACTCCCTTGTCTTAAAAGCCCTGTTCAGGAACAAGGGCTAACCCAGGAAACTTACTGTATCTACTTCTAAAATCAATGTAAGGAGCCCTGGGCCACATGGATATGGGCTTGGGAGGCGGCCATTCGGCCAGGGACTGGGTAGAGTTCATGGGTCCGCACAGTGAATAACCTCACCCCTCCACCCTCCCGTCATTAGGGCTGCAGGCTGAGGTTAACCAAAGCCTCTGCTCTCTCAACCTGTGAAGAATTGGTCTGAGCTGGAGAGGGTTCTAGAATGTTCACTTTCATTGCAGCCATTGGTAAGTTTGAGTTATAGCCTGAGAAGGTGTGTGTACGTGCGCCCACAGACTTGTTGCGTGCGTGTAAATGCATGCATGCTTATCTGCGTCTATGTGAGTGTATGGACAGACAATTATGAAACAAATCATTAAAATCTACAAACTATTTGTTTCTGGAACTTTCCATTTAATTTTTAAATTCTTTGCACTGTAATTGACTGCAGGTAACCAAAACTGTAGAATGCAAAAATTCAGGTAAGGGGTGGATGACGACTGTACTGCCCAAACCAGGATTTTATTACTGTTGCTGTCATCCCCCCCCCATCATCCATCCCCCACTGCCACTCTGATTACTGACACCACTCCCTTCCCACAGCTGCTGAGATAAGGGACCTGCTGCTCCCTGGGAACGTGTGGGTTGTGGCAGCTGGGAATGAGTGAACAGCACATATGGCGTGTTCCAATTAGAAAACAGAACAGGGCCTGCCTCCAAGCCAGGCATCCTCAGAGTCCGAGTCACCCAGGAGCCTGTGCAAATGCAAGTTCCCTGGCTTGTCTTGGAGCTGGCACACTAGGGCCAGCCTCAGTGGGGTTTGCCAGCAGCCGGGAGGAGTCTTATGCCAACACAGGAAGTCTCAGAAGCACACCCAAGGAAAAGGGACCATTTGAAACACCTGAAAAATGTCCAGGTCAACAGTATTAAGTACATCCCAAGTGTCCTAGAAACATTGTGTCGTGTTAATCCTAAACTCCAAGTCCTCTAAAGCGAGTCCTCTAAAGCAGTGGTCCACAACCTGTAGGTCCAGACTCCTCTGGGGTGTTGAAATACCCTTTCACAGCAGTTGCCTAAGACCACTAGAAAAATCAGATATTTGTGCTGTCATTCATAACACTAGCAAATTGCAGTTAGGAAGTTGCAATGAAAATAATTTATGGCTGGGGGTCACCACACCATGAGGGACTGTATTAAAGGGTTGTAGCATTAGGAAGGTTGAGAACCACTGCCCTAAAGACTCACGTTCATTTCCCCCAGCCCCTCGTGACCACTGATAACATTTTTCTGTGTCTATTGAGTTTGCCTATTCTATACAGTTCATAAAGTTACAGTCACACAATACATGGCCTCTTCTGTTGGCTAGCCTTGTTCACTCTTAAAATATTTTTTAAAAAACCTTTATCTCCCATTGCTGTGGAAGGGAGAGACCTGTGTGAGCCATGGTGCATGTGTGGGGAGGTCAGAGGGCAACTTTGTGGAGTTGGTTCTGGTCTTCCACCTTTATGTGAGTTCCAGGATTGAACTCAGGTCGTCAGGCTTGTCTAACAAGTGCCTTTACTTCCTTAGCCATTTGCCATCTGTGTGTGTGTGTGTGTGTGTGTGTGTGTGTGTGTGTGTGTTTCAATTTGTGCTAGCTTCATTCTGTTGCAGTAATCAATCACTCTGACCAAAAGCAACTTAGGGAGAAAAGAGTTCATTTGACTTATGCTTCCAGTTCATAGACCATCATTGAGGCAAGCCAGGGCAGGAACCTAAGCAGACCTACAGTATCACCTCTGACCAGAGAGCTCACTCACAGCCAAGAAGCACAGTAGGAAGCACCAGCAATGCTCCTTGCTGGATCTCTGACAGGTTCATGCTTATCTAGCTGTCCCATACAGCCAGGACCACCTACCCAGGGAATGGTGCCACCCACAGTGGACTGGGGTCTCCTAGATCAACAAAAATCAAGAGAACGTTCTTCCCTGCAACATGTCCACTGCCAGCCAATTAAGATGACTCTAGGCAATGTCAAGTTGACAGCTAAAGCTAAGTAGGACACCACCAACCAGTTTCTCCATGGTTGATCCTTGCTTCTAGCCAGTTCTCTGTACTCTCCTGGGACACCAAAAGCTACCACCTATCTAGAAGGACCTGATATAACACTTAGATAAGATTCCTCCTCCCAGTGGGACCGTCCAGTGGAAACTGTTCATTATGGTCCGTAGTTGTAATCTCAGTGTTCTCTGGTGGTGGAGGCAGAAGAGACAGAAGTTTGGGGTCATTCTCAGCTATGTGAGCCTTGACCTCAAAACAAAATTCCTTCAGGTTGCATGAGCGGATTGCAGCACCCCTGCCTCCCGGGACCCCTGAGTCCTTTTTTTCTTGTTAGTATCCCATAATCTTCCCAGTACCAGCCTTTGGCTGCACCCATGGTGAGGGCCCCCAGTTCATTGTGGTTCAATGACATTCAGCTCAGAAGATGCAGTTTTATCGCAGACATTCACTGGGACACTTTACATTTCCTAAGCATCATTTTTCCTGAGATATTTTCATATTTTATGTATGTGCAAATCAGTTCCGAAAAAAATAGACTTACAATTCCTAGATTCCCAGGTGTGCATGAAAAGATCTTTATGCCTAAAATAACCAGCCCAGTAACTATATAAAATGCATCTGAACCGAGACCAATGCCTAGCTAATCTCCACCGTTGCCTTGATTGGATTAAGAATTACTGAGGCACATCTTTGGGGTATGTCTGTAGAAAAATTTCCAGAGGTGATTAACAGACTGGGGTGGGGTGTGCTAGAACATTATTTTAAGGTTTTCTTTTTCTTTATGTTGCGTTTGTTTAACTCAGTGAAGCTGCAATTCCTTGCCTGCCTAAAACCCCTGATGGTCTAGTAAAGGGCTGAGTGGCCAGTGCTGAGGCAGGAGCAAGGACAGGCGAGCCTGGCAGGCAGAGGGTATTAACAGCAGGAGAACTGAGGAAGTGGGGGCAACAAGAGAGAACAAGGAGAGGAGGGTGGCAGGGCCCGGCCACCCAGCCTCACAGCCAGTCACAGAGTAAGAATGAAAGCAAGATACACAGAAGTAAGAAAAGGACAAAGTCCAGAGGCAAAAGCTAGTTGGGATAACTTAAGAAAAGCTGGCTAGCGAAAGCCAAGCTAAGATCAGGTATTCAAAGCTGAGAATAAACCTCTGCGTGTGATTTGTTCGGGAGCAGGGTGGTGGGCTTCCCCCAAAGAGGCAAAAGAGTAAAAAGAACATCATACTACTACTACCACTACCCTGGGGGTGGGGCCCATCTTTAATGACAATGGCATCCTACCATGGCTGTGTGGCAAGTTCCTCCAGGAGGAAGGTGGGGGGCATTCGACTCAGGAAGTAAAGAAACCTCAAATGTCTGGCAAAGTTGAAAATGACAGGATTCATGAGACCCTTCCCCCTCAGCGTTACAGAAGCAGTAAAACACTGGGAGAGGAGACAGGCAAGCTGAGCTGCTGGGAGGAGATTTTCAGACCAGTTGAGCTGCCAACAAGTCATGTAAGAGAGCTCCGGGCTTCAACTTTCATGAGTCGTCATCCCTATGGGGATGGGTTTGTTAGTGATGCAGCTATGTCTGAGCCATGCCTGCCCTGTAAATAAACCGTTGTCCAGACTCCTGTTAGTAGCAAAACGCATTGGTTCACCAGTTGGATTTTGGTAGAATTACGATTTTAGTCTGCCATGTGTTCTTATTCTGGAATGAATAGATATGTGTGTTGTGTCTATCTAGGTAAAGTCACACACAAGGCATGGGCTGCTTAAAACAGAAGAAGAAGAAGAAAAACAAGCTAGCCGAGGGCTGGCGGTCTAGCCGAGGGCTGGCGGTCTGCTTACCCAGCTTCCTGTTCTACCTGGGTCAGAGTGAGCCACCTCGAGTTCCTATCCCTTGACATGCTCCCTCCAACCACTGCGTGCACCACCTCAGCTTAAAGTCCCTTCAGTCACCATGCTTTCCCCTTCCATGATAAACCAGTAACAAGAGTTATGAATATTACCTTCAAAACGAGGGCTTTGGAGTAACGGAGATTGCTTGGTAAAGTGCTGACTACGAGAGCATGAAGGACTGACTTTGACCCCCCCAGAACTCATATTAAAAGTCAGGCATGAGGCTGGAGAGACATCTCAGCGTTAAGAGCATGTCCTGTGCTTACAGAGGACCCAGGGATGATCCCAGAATTCACATAAAGCAGCTCACAGCTACCTTTAACCCCAGCTCCAGGAGACACAGCCCTTCCCTCTGGACTTCATGAGCGCTCACATTCTCATGTGTACACACACACACAAGCACACATGCACACACACATATGCACACACATGCACACATGCACATATACACATATGCTCACACACTCAAGCACACATGCACATATGCACACATACATGAGCACATGTGCACATGCACACACATATGCACAAACATGAGCACACGTGCACATGCACACACATATGCACATACATGAGCACAGGTGCACATGAACACATACACATACACGAACACATGGGCACATGCATACACACATATACAGGAGCACACATGCACACACCTGCTCAAGTGCATGCTTATACATAAGCATGAGCACATGTGAACATGCACACAAACATGCACACACACGAACACATGTGTGCACATACATGCACACACACATGTATACACACAATTAAAAATAATAGATTTAGTAATTTTTTTAAAACCAGGTGTGCATAGTATCTTGACTTATAATTCTATCTCAAGGGAGGCAGAGACTGGTAGATTCCTGGGGTTTGCTTGTGTGCCCCAGGCCAGTGAGAGATACTGTTTCTAAAACAAACAAGCAAAAATCAAGGCGAACAATGCCTGAAGAATAGCTAAAGTTGTCCTCTGCCTTCCCTATGCATGTTTATACACATGTATATGTACACACACACACACACACACACACGCGCGCGCGCGTGCGCACACACACACACACAGAGGCAGAGAGAAAGAGATAGAGATAGATAGATAGAGAGAGAGAGAGAGAGAGAGAGAGAGAGAGAGAGAGAGAGAGAGATGAATAGTTCCATGTCAGGACACTTACAGCCACCTGTAACTCCAGATTCAGGGGGATCTGACACCCCCTTCTGGCCTCCACAGGTACCTGCATTCACACATGCACATGCCCCACACAGACATACACATAATTGAAAAATAAGATAATTTCTTTATAAAATACATAAACATATAGCGAGGTCCCTTGGGTGGCTGTAAAGGGTGTACGGAACAAGGAGGAGTCAAAACTGGAAGCCTGGTGAGACAGGCTTCTTTGGCAAGACAGAGTCCTTACCCTGACAACCACTGTTTTTTCAAACATCCCAAGTACTTCGCTTGGATGTATCACTAATGAAATATTTATATCCCCAAATTGCTAATGAAGCTGAGTAAGAATGTCAGCTAATCAGGAAAAGCTCCAGAATATAACATTCAGTGAGATTAGACCCCCTTTCATAATCTAATGAGGACGTCTCGTAGACTTCAACAAGCCATGGTTCTTTAATGTGTATTGAGTCTCTTTTGAGGGCCATGGGCAACTGTGACTTTACCTATTCCAACCAATCATCAGTTTATGGATAGGAAAACGGTGGTACAGAGATAGCTTATGTCACCCCTGTATTTGTAAGAGGGAAACTAAGCCCCTGTCCATGCATGGTGGGATGCAACTGTGATCTCAGCACGTAGGCGGCTGGAGACAAGAGGATTGTGAGTTCAAGGCCAAACTAGGCTACATAATGAGACAACATCTCAAAGAAAAATTTGAAAAGGGACTGAGGCCGGGCGTTGGTGGCGCACGCCTTTAATCCCAGCACTCGGGAGGCAGAGGCAGGCGGATCTCTGCGAGTTCGAGGCCAGGCTGGACCGACAGCCTCCAAAACAGAGAAACCCTGTCTCGTAAAACCAAAAAAAAAAAAAAAAAAAAAAAAAAGAAAAGGGACTGAGATACAGTTCAGAAGTAGAATGATGGCCTATAATTCCCCAGTGAGGGGACAGGGGTGTTGCTCAGCAGTAGAGCACCTGCCTAGAATCCCCCAGTGAAAGGCTAGGGCCATGGTTTAGCAGTGGAGGTCTTGCCTAGAATATCCAGTAAGGGATTAAGGTTGTGGCTCAGTGGCTGGCTGATCACCTGCTTAATTGTCCCAGTGATGACCTGGCATTGTGGCTCAGTTGGTAGTGCTCTTGACAATCACTAACAAGGCTCTGTTCCAAGGTCCAGTGCTGTAATAGCAGCAGGGAAAGTTATTCTCCTTGATAAGAGATGAATGTATAACAGGGAGGCTCATGAATGAGATTGGTACCCTTATGAAAGACCCAAGGAAGCTAGCTGGAAGACACAAATATAGGCCAGGCCTTCACCAGACAACTCATCTGCTGGTGCCTTGGCCTAGGACTTCCTAGGTCTCAGAACCATAGGCACTAAATTCTACATTGCCATTAATTATCCAGTCTCAGGTGTTTTGTCATAGCAGTGCAAAGGAGCTAAGAAAGAGTCAGCAGCCTTTCCAAGCTTATGACATGTGTAAGTGACGCATTTGCCCATACCTTACTCCTCTGAAATTGTGAGATTTGACACCTGTCTGTTCATGGGAACTTTCTGACACCTGTCATAGACTTGTCTTGAGGCTCTGCAGCACATTTGCTTGCAGAAAAAATTACCAGTGTGTCCCATCCTACTCCCTAACTAGGGATATGTAAAGAACAAATGAGACTGAGTGTAAAGCACCCAGAAAAACACATGCCCTTTTGGTATGATTAAACACCTGGCATCAAGAAGCTTAGGGGAAGAAAGATTTATTTCATCTCACAATCCAGGTTATAGTCTATCATTGTAGAGAAGCCAGGGCAGGAAATTCAAACAGCTAGTCGAATCAAATCCACAGTCAAGAGCAGAGGGAAATGCATGCATGCATGTTTGATTGCTCACTTGCTTGTCTACCTATGCTAAGCTTTATTTCTCTACTCTCATGCAGTTTAAATCCCCCCTCCTAGAGAATGGTACCACCCATAATAGAGTGGGTCTTCTTAAACCAATTAACAACCAAGACAACATGTGCAGTATGACATGTATAAAAGGATATCAGAACAGGTAAATATCGGGTGATAAGGAAGGGCTGAGTACATGTGATGGACACACGCACTAATTGTTTTTCTAGTTTTAACTCTGTCATGGATTTTTCATTTTTTTCTTGGTAGATAAGTCCATAAAAATATATTTGATAGTGGAAGTATAAAAGTCCCAGAGCTTCAGAATGGCTATTCTAACTATATAGAAGGTGTTTTAAGAGATATATAGACTTTGAGTCTGGTCAATTTCATTGTGTGGTGGTTTTTATTTGCAAGTTTTTTATAATAAAATTTGGATAAATATAAGAAATTAAAGGAAAGAACAAAACTACACCCTACAGATGTGTCCACAGGCCAGCCAATGTGGACAATCCCTCACTCAGGCTCTCCTCCCTGGGTGATTCTACTTGTAAAAGTTGACAGTTAAAGCTAACCATCATAGAATTCCATTTGGAACAGGAATCCCTCATGGTGATAAGGGAAGGGGGTCTCCATCACTCCATCACTCATAGGATGCTGGCCCAGCAGTGCAGCAGTGCAGGCTCATATTCTGGACTGGAAAGTGGCTATTGACCCTCTAAACTGTCTGCACTGGCAGCAGCCGGTGCTTTCTGAAGCAGTAGAGATGAACTGGCCAGGATGGCTCACCAAAGTGGGGTATCCAGGGAACCTTCTGGGGTTTTAGACAACACCACTGTGCCAGTTACTCCTCTAAAGGCCTCATAAGAGAGCTTTATTTTGGTCCACAGTTTAAAAGGATTCATTCTGTCATGGTAGAGAGGGTATGGCAGCAGGAGCGTGAGGCTGCCTGTTCACACTGGAGTGGATAAGAAGCAGAGAAAGGGGAATAGAGGAGCTCAGCTGACTTTCCTTTCATTCATTCCGAGAGCACAGTTTATAGGATTGCCCTGCCCAGATTCAGGGCGGGTCTTCAGTCCTAAATTTTTACTCTCTGGAAACACCCTATAGGCACAACCAGAGACTCATCTCCCAGATGGGCAGCAATACAGTAGATTCGGCAACGAAGATGAGTCATTGCAACCACCAAACTGGACGAGTCTCAGTGTTATGAGAGTCTTGTGATATTCCCATTGCCGAGATATGGTCATGTTCATCTCTGAGATTCTGGTATCAAAGTAGACCCAGGGCAAGGACACATGCAGGAATGACTGACTCCTTGATATTGAGCTGTGGGGATGGCTTAGCAGATAAAGTGCTTGCTGTGTGCAAACTGGAGGTCTGGAGTCCAGATTCTCAGAGCCCAAGTAAAAGCCAGGCAGGTGTGGTGGCTGCCTATAATCCAGTACTTGGGAGGCAGAGGCAAGGGAGCTCTGAGGCAAGCTAGCTAGCCAGACTAGCTGGAATTGGTGAGCTCTGGGTTCAGTGAAAGACCCTGCCTCAGTACATAAAGAGGAGAATACTCAAGGAAGACACATAATATCAGCTAACACACACTCACACACACATACACACACATACACACCCATGTATGTCTGAACATGTATGCACAAGTGTGCCTATACACATGTGAACACACATATGTACCTGCATGCATAACACACACATATGCATGAACATGTATGAACAAGTGTGCCTATACACATGTGAACATACTACACACACACCACACACACATAACACAGAGGAAGGCTATCTTATATATTTTATTCTCTGTGCATCTCCCAGCTTTACCAGCTTAAGTAATGTACTTGTTGACTATGAAGAAAAGGCTGGAATGGGGTGGGGGATTGAGGCAGGAGCAAGAAGCTTCAAGAAGATTGGAGAAGGTTTAAAAGGGACGTCTTTGTGTGTGTGTGGGGGGGGGTATCTGAAAGCATTTACAGGCAATGCTGTGGTGAGATAAAAGGGAAGAAACAAGAAAGCCAAAGACTCGAAAGATGCCCGAGGTTCAGAACACCAAAGCGCTGAACTCGATACGCTGCTCCAAGTAGTGCACCCATGAAGAGGGACGCCGGGGAAAGGAAAACCTCTGTGGCTTCCAACTCCGTTGCCATCCAAAACTCCCTGCTTTCTGCTTCTTCCATTCAGAGTTCCCACTTGAACGCCAGTGCAACTTGACAACCTGAGTTCCATCCCTGACACCCATGTGACAGAGCTGACCACCCCCCACCCGATTGTCCTCGGATCACCACACATGTAACTTGCCACTCACGCCCACAAATAATAAATAAATAAATATATACTTTTACTCTAAAACTTTGTAAATAAGTACAAGTTTCAGAAACTGACAAGGAAGCCTCATGGTGTCTACAAGTGGTTATCCCAAATTAAGATGGCATTTGGCATCCTACCCACACAAAAAGCAGTCTAGGCCTGGGAAGGTGGCTCAGTGGGTAAAGGGCTTGCCATGCAGTCGTGAGGACCCAAATCCAACCCCTAGAACTCATTTAAAAAAATAATGCTCAGTACAAACTTGTAATCCTAGTGCTGGGGAGGAGGAGACAGGCAGATCCCAAGGGTTTGCTAGCCAGCAAGCTTAGCCTATTTGGCAAGTTCTAGATGAGTGACAAACTATCTCAAGAGAGGAAGGAAGGAAAGAAGGGAGGGAGGGAGGGAGGGAAGAAGAGAAAGAAGAAGAAAAACGTAGATAGCACCTGAGAAATAGTATCTTAGCTGTCTCTCACTCACAGACATACACAGACACAGGCACACACACACACACACACACACACACACACACACACACACAGGGTGGGGGGTGTCTGGGGCACAGAGAAACAAGCAGTCAAGAATCTGGTATCTGCAGCCGACCCTAACAACATGTGAATTTAAGCGATAAAATTTGTCTACAGGCTGGAGTGTGTTTTTCTTTCATTATGTTTCTTATTTACTGTGATATTGATTCTGAATGCTCAGAAGCCAGCAAACCTCTTTCCTTGAAATAGCAGGAGTTGCCATCATTAAGGAGTGAAAGCAGAACAAACCAGAAGACGGAAACGCTCCCAAGACCACAGGGAGGCGTCTCCGCACCAGGCTGCTCCTTCCTTGAGTTTTCTTTAAATGCAGTTGGCAGTCAGGGATGGAAAAACTCAAGCAAGTCATGTGACCAGTTCCCTTTCTCTGGCATTGTGGGGTCTGGGCTCATAGTGAGAGTCCTATACAATTTTCAGGAAATGCCCACATTGAAGTGTTACACGCATTTCTATAAACAGCTTGTAGAAACAGACACATCTCTTCTACCTAAGGGAAACATAAAAAGATACATAACAGAGATATGGGGCGCAACTCTGTTAGGATTGTAATAGCTCTACAACAGTGGTTCCCAACCTTCCTAACGCTGTGACCCTTTAATACAGTTCCTCATGTTGTGGTGACCCCCCAATTATCTTTGTTGCTACTTAATAACTGTAATTTTGTTGCTGTTATGAACTGTAATGTAAACATCTGTGTTGTCTGATGTTCTTTGGGGGTCATGACCCACAGGTTGAAAACCACCGCTCTACAATGATCAGAACCAATTCCCCAAAATCCACATTTAAAAAAAACTTGCCAGACATAGTGATGTTTACTAGCAGTCCTAGGCCAGGAAAGGTGGAAACTGGTGGATCCCTGGAACACGCTGAACAGCCAGTCCAATCTACTTACCAAGATGCTGACAAAAGGCTTTGTCTCAGAAACAAACAAACAAACAACACCAAAAAGTAAACAGCAGAGCAAGAGCTGGAGCTCTCTGTAAGGGGTTGAGTACACGTCCCCCTGGTAGTGCACTTGCCGAGAATCCCCGAGTGAGGGCTGAGTCTGGCTCAGGGGAAGAGTCACAGCCAAAAATGTCCCAGTGAGATGCTGGGGACATTACTCAGCAGTAGAGCCCTTGCGTGGAATCTCCCAGCGATGGGCTTCACCAGGCCCTAGGATCCATCTTCAGGAATTGAAATAAATAAATAAATACTACAATAGATCTAAATATAAACATAACAACCACAAAACAGTTGAAGTCAGGATGAGATTATCAGGTCACTGGACGTCATGAATATAATGGCAGAGTAGAGCTCTGTATGGTGGTACCATTAAGGGAAACTGAGGTAGAGATACAAAGGGATCAGTGCATCTTTTCATCATTTCCTACAACTGCATGTTTCCTTCAAATTAAATGGTTCTCATTACTGCTTTAAATTTAAAAATTTTAATTGTGTGTATGTGTGTGTCTCTGTGGGTGCATATGACTGGACATAGGTATCCATGAAAGCCACAAGAAGGCAACAATTCCCTTGGTGCTGAGTTACGGGTGGTTGTGGACCACTCAAATTCATCTCCTCTGCAAAATCAGCAGGTGATTTAACCACTGAGCCATCTCTTGAGCCCCTTATTCCCCCTTAAAGCCAGGTGGCACAGAAGGCTTTGGCTGGGGTTCCTTCCTTCCCTCCATCCCTCCCTCTCTCCCTCTCCCCCTTTCCTTCTCTCTCAAATGTATACACATGGTCCTTACCACTTCCTTCATCACATAGCCTAAAAGTGTAAGCATGGAAATGCCAAAGTGTCACCTAGCTGTGATGACAGAGCCACCGAGCAGGTGCGGCCACACTGCAGTGATCTGGTTGGAGGCACAATGAGAGAATTGTTTATGATTAGGGAAGCTCTTCCCAGGCAGGGGGAAAGGTAGGTGATGTTCACAGGACGAGTGCCTGGCCAAGCATGGAGCTGTGTGATAACACAGCATCTCCTGCCTCTGTCAATCAGGGCCTCACCCACACAGGGAGAATGTTATCGCCCCTAAACACAAGACGTCTTCTATCTCTGCAATTATAAACCCAGAAGAAAAGTGAACAATGCCAGGTGGATGCTTTTCCAAAATCCTTTCTAGAAGACCAGAAGGTAGAACCTTCCACTCCAAAAAAAAAGTTTTCTAACCCAAGCCACACTGCTTTCAACTTTTGAACACAACTGAACAAGAAAGGCCACCCACCGCCAGGTGTGCCTGTTCTAAAGACAGTATCAGTGACAAGTTATGTAACCAACCTGATCACAGAAACCCACAAGATAATGCCTAGTAGCAGGTATGGTGTTAGTCAGTTTTCTGGCAATACAATGCATATCTTTTTTATACTCATGAAAAGAAAAGGACTGTTTTGGTTCACAGTTTTAGAAATTTTAGTCAATGATACCTTCTAATCTACCTTATATAAAATGTGTGATAATCACTAGATATGGCGTACACATGTATGAGTCCCAGCCCTGGGGAAGCTGAGGCAGGGGGAACATGAGTTCAAGGCCAGCCTGGGCTATACAGTAAGACACTGTCTCAACAAAATAACAAAAACAACCAAGGCTGGAGAAGTAGCTCATCAATAGAGCACCTGCCTAGAATCCCCCAGTGAGGGGCTTTGGTGTGTGGCTCAGTGGTAGAGCACCTGCCTAGAATCCCCCAGTGAGGGGCTTTGGGGTGTGGCTCAGTGGTAGAGCACCTGCCTAGAATCCCCCAGTGAGGGGCTTTGGGGTGTGGCTCAGTGGTAGAGCACTGGTCTAGACCTTTCCCTGTGAGAGGCTGAGGGTATAGTGCAACAAGATCCTATGTTTCATTCTCAGCACCACATAAAGAAGATAAAATAAATTTAGAATAAAACAGAATGTGAGCCATGGTATTGTAGTCATCTGGGATGTCGAGCTAAACAGCATAGAGTGCTGCACAGCCACCATCACCATCTCCAGGACTTTGCTCACTTTCACAGAACTCTGGTGCTCACTGAATGGTAATTCTCCACCCTTTCCTAATTCCTGGGTGTGCAAGTGCCATTTAAGGGGTCACCATAAGTAGAAAATGAGGCTCAACAGACATCTTGGACATCTGGGGAAGCTGCCAACTCAGAAGACAAAAAGTAAAGATCAGAGAGAGAAAGGCCACTTGTGGAGACAGACTGTCCAGGAAGAAAAACTGAAAGTGCTCATTCTCTCTCTCTCTCTCTCTCTCTCTCTCTCTCTCTCTCTCTCTCTCTCTCTCTCTCTCTCACACACACACACACAGTATTACCAACCATCCTGCAGGGAATAAGAAAACATATTGCTTCCATTAAGTCAAGACAATATATTATAGAAGGACACTTTAGTGAAATAAAAAAAAGACTACTGGGAACTAAAGTTATGATAGCAGGAAAAGTTTAAGACAATGGAAGAGAGGGGAAGAAAAACATTGAAAGAAAAAGCAAAGGAAGCAGAAGAAAGGGATTTTTATAAGAAAAAATGGAGAAGTTGGAGGGTTGAACTAAGTTAGTGGTTCTCAACCTTCCTAATGCTGTAACCCTTTAATACAGTTCCTCACGTTGTGGTGACCCCCTCCAACCATAACATTATTTTCATTGCTACTCTATAACTGTAATCCTACTACTGTTATGAATCATAATATAAATATCTGATATGCAGGATATCTGATATGTGAACCCCTAAAAGGGGTCATGACTCACAGGTTGAGAACTACTGAGCTAAGACATCCAAGGCTGGAACAACGGGAGACACGGAATGAGGGAAGGAAAAACACATAAGGAGGAAGTGTTCTAGATTGCTATCTGTTGCCACGATAAAACATTCTAACACAAAAGAACCCTGAGGAAGAAAGGGTTTATCTTACACTTCTTACACTTCCAGGTCATCGTTCGCTGTTGAACGATACTGGGAGGGAATTCAAGAATTGAACCTGAAGGAAAACCATGGAGAAACACTGTGCTAACTCACTTAAAGGCTTGTGCATAGCTATCTTTCATATACAGTCCAGGACCACCTGCCTAGAGCCTGGGCTTTCACAGTGGGCTGAGCCCTTGCGCATCAATTAACAGTCAAACACAGATCTTCTACAGACATGGTCACAGGCCAGTCTGATCTGGGCTATCCCTCGAGGCTCTCCAGTCAGATGCCCATCCGCTGTGTTAAGCTGAGAATTAAAGCTAATTATGGCAGGGTGTAATTGCTCATATATGGAATTGATAGGTAGGGGAAAGACACGTGTAGATGGGGACTCTCGGGGGTGTTGGGAAGGAAAGGGATACAAGAGGGAGATGAGAAAACTCATAGAGCAGTGAATATCACCAAAGTCTATGATTTGCATGTATAAAAATGAGATAACAAAACCTATTCCTGCATTTAGTCAACATATATTAATGAAGGCAAACAGACAAATGAACCAATTGGATGTGCCGATATACACCTGTGTCCCAGCGCTCAGGAGGCAGAGACAAGAGATCAAGTGTTCCAGGCCAGAATGACTTTCATAGAGAGAATTCTCAAGAACAATAAACCCAGATACAGTCACCATTCCTGTAATTCCAGCACTTGACAGGCAGGGGGAGCACTATGTGTATGAGGGCTTCCTGGAGTGCAGGATAAGACCCTGCCTGGAAAACAGTCTAGGGGCTGGAGAGCTGATTTGGTGGGTAAGAGAGCTTGCTGCTCTTTCAGAGGATCTCAGTTTGCAGCATCCACAGTGGGCTGCTTATTACTACCTAGGACTCCAATTCAGGGGCATCTAAAGCCTTTCTCAGGCCTGCCAGGGGTACCTACAACATGGACGTGCATACATGCACACACACACAAATGAAAATAAAACATCTTTTAAAACGAAATCGAGGGGCTGATTTTTAATCAGTTAAAGTGCTTGCCACACACACAGGAAGATCAGAGTTGGGATTCCCCAGAAACTTACAATGGTGGCTTTGGTGGCCCACCTGCAATTCTAGGCCTGAAAGACAGAGGCACACGATCCCTGAAGCAGACTAGCTAATGAGAATGCTCATACTGACCAGTTTGGGGTTTGACTGAGAGCCCCTGCCACAATGAATAAGGTAAAAGAGTAATGGAGGGTGATCCCTGACAGCCTTGAGTCCACACACACACACACACACACACACACACACACACACACACACACACACACACACACAAAATGCATATGTGCTGTCTTACAGTTTCTAGCGACGTGATAAAACAATTCTATCAAGAGAAACAGGGAGGAGAGAGTCTATTTCAGCTCACAACTCTCATGAAGGGAGGCGGGAACTGAAGCAGAGGCCCTGGAGGGGTGCTGCTTACTGGCTTGCTCCTCATGCTTTGCTCAACCTGCTTTCCTGTACCATCCAGGACCTCCTGCCTGGGGGTGACACTGCCCACAGTGTGCTGGATGCTCCCCATCCACCACTAGTTAAGAAAATGTCTTACAGATGTGCCTACAGGCCAATCTTAACAGAGGCATTTTTTTCCAAAGGAGATACTTTCTTCCCAGATATGTCTAGGTTCGTGTTAAGGTAACATAAACCAAGTAGCTTCTGTGTGCGTGTGTGCATGCACATAAGAAAAATGGACAAGAAAAAGCAACCTAAATACGCTGGGGCCAGTCTTGAATAAAGACTGACCCATACCAGGTTTTTCATTGTAGCATTCAAAGCTCTAGGGAGAAAAGGGAGATTCTACAAGCTTCCAGGGGGGACGCAGAAGGGGGAGGGGATGCAAAGGATCAGGGACTAAAATGTCTTTGATTCTTCTTTACACACACACACACACACACACTCACACACACACGCACACGCACATGCACACGCACGCACACAGCAGAAGGAAAATACCAGAGCAAAGCCACTGACATTTAACTCTGCCACACCGTCTATCATGCAGAGGACAGGCAGAATGTCATCTTTAGACTTCATCTCAAATGGTTTCCTCTGCCCCCAAGCCTTTTTCTCTGGAAGTTTCTAGATGTGATGCCTTATCTGCGTAAGTACACTAACGAAGAAAAAGAAAGTCCCGGGGGTGAAGCACTGGAGAGGGGGCAGGAAACTACCAGAGGGTCGGGGGAAGGACCTCCAAGTGGCCATGGTGGAGAGATCAGGTCTGCAGCAGAGCACTTGGGATTTCCGCTGACTTAACTTAGATGTCACTTCTTCAAGCAGTCTCCCCCAATTCTCTACCACTGAGTCACACTCCCACCCCTTACTGGGAGATTCTAGGCAGGTGCTCTTCCACTGAACCACACCCCAGCCCCTCACTGGGGGACTCTAGGCAGGAGCTCTACCACTGATCCACAACCCAACTCCTCACTGGGGGATTCTAGGCAGGTGCTCTACCACTGAGCCACAACCCAGCCCCTCACTGTGGGATTCTAGGCAGGTGCTCTACCACTGAGCCACACCCCAGCCCCTCACTAGGGGATTCTAGGCAGGTGCTCTACCACTGAGACACACCCTAGCCCCTTACTGGGAGCTTCTAGGCAGTTGCTCTACTGCTTATCTATATTGCAAGATCTTTTATATTTTATAAAAATTTTGTCTAGGCTGATCTTCAGCTCAGTATGTAATGTATTCAGGCCTCGAACTTGTGATCCTCTTGCCTCAGCTTCTTTTGTTCCTTGAGTCTTCCCTAGGCCTCTTCCTAGGTCTGCTTCCTAATGAATGCTTAATGCGGAATCAGAATGATGTGGAGGTATCAAGAGAACTATTTTGAGGAGGAAAGTGCCCTTGCTGCCAATGCTATCAGGCCAGGGGAGCAGAAACTGGATCCAGTGAAGAGAAAATATTGACTAGTTTTGCTTGAGTGATTTGGTGTGGTGTATCAAGTACAAGAATTGCACACTCCTTGAACTTAACATATCACAGATATGGCCTAACATATTAGTCTGTCAGTTTCTCAAAAAGATAAACAAAGCCATGGAGGGTTAACATGCGGCGTCAATGTGCAACCTGAATGAAAAATGGCCTCACATAAAAATAAAAACACTCTGGGCTAGAGAGATAGCTCATTGGGTAAAGGCACCTTCTGGCAAGCCTGGCAACCTGAATTCCATGCCCAGGAGACACATGATGGGAGGAGAAAACCAGTTTCCATAGTTTTCCCTCTGACTTCAAGTATACCCTCTCATGTGTGCCTGCCACCTCCATAAAAAGTTAAATACAATTAAAAATTTAAATCAGGGTTGGAGATATGGCTCGGCAATAATGAGCACTAGCCACTCTTCCAGAGGCCCTGAGTTCAATTCCCAGGATCATACGGTGGTTCATAACTATCCGTAACTACAGTCCTAGGGGGTCTGATGCCCTCTTCCTGCCTCTGAGGTACCAGACACAAGCATGGTGCACATACATAATACAGTGGAAACACGTATATCCAAAAAGCAAATACATTAAAAGAAAAAAATTAAACATTTTAACATGGGTTATGCATCCCCAACCTTATTCACCTGCTGCCTTAAGACCAGGTGAGACCAGGGCATAATGTAACTTCATTATAGACCACTCAGACATGTTTATAATAAGAACAGAAGTGATTACATTTTACACTTCAGAGAGGAGGTGAAAAAAGCGGAATACTAACTTGTTTGCATTATCAGATCTTAACAACATAAAGTTGGCACTTAAAAGGAAGAAAGTATGAAAGAATTCATCTCTGGTTAGTGCCTGTTTTTCCAATTATATTTGCTTTTTGATAGGTCCACATTTCCCCCACAAAGATTATTCATTATTTTTAATATCAGAAAAACAATTATTAGTCTATAAAAAATAGAGAATGTTTTAATCAAACTTGAACAGACATTAAGTGAGATTAACACCATGAATCTTGAAGAACTAAACTTGAGGTTGAAAATCAAATCTTCTTTTCAGGTAAATAGAACATTCTCAGAACATCCTGTGATGGTTAAAAACTATGGTGACCATTGAAGGCTCATGGGTACAGATCTGTAGCGACAAAGCAACAGCAACAACA
Source organism: Mesocricetus auratus (assembly GCF_017639785.1). Classification (NCBI taxonomy): domain Eukaryota; kingdom Metazoa; phylum Chordata; class Mammalia; order Rodentia; family Cricetidae; genus Mesocricetus; species Mesocricetus auratus. The sequence goes on from NW_024429206.1 coordinate 21,396,740, forward strand.
ACTAAAAACAGACAAGAGGCAAAACCCAAACACTACTAAGAAGCCATCACTAACAAGTAGCCATTGTAGGAGACTTGAAAATACCATTCTCTCAGAGACCTCAACACGTACTCAGCTCAGAGTCTACCTATGAATACACATAATTGGTGTTCAGCTGGAAATTACTACTGTCTTTATAGTGTGTGGTGTGGTTATTAAATATAAGGCATCTATGTAAGAGTAGAAATGAAGAATGTCTCAGTAAAACAAAGACAACAGAGAGGGCACTGAATTCTGTGAAAGGGCAAGTTTTTGTAGACCGGAGAAAATATGGAGACTATAAACCAGAAATGATAAGAAAGAAATGGTATTTATATAGCCAACTCTGGTCCCCTGAGCCACTGAGGCTAATAAAGGATGATAAACAGGACTTAACCTCATGGTCTGAATCAGTCAAACACTCCTCTCCTTCCTCTCTTCTCTACTGGTTATCATTTCTTAGTACAAAGATTTATTGTGTTTTTTAAATTATATGTATGTATGTATGTCTGCATGTGGGTATGTGCACACATGTGCAGGTGCACACAGAGGCCAGAAGAGGGTGACAGATCCCCTGGAGCTCAAGTCCTCTAGAAGAGCAGCAAGTGCTTTTTAACAGGCCCTCCACTAATCTTTATCTAGGCTTGAAACACCACCTGAAGCAGCACTTTCAGAAATCAGGCTCAAGGATTGGTTATTTCATCCAGGGATTCTAAAATGCGATACCCACACTCAGCAGAATTGCCACTGAGACTATGAGACATATAAAATTTCACATTTCCATGCTGAGCTTCTTAAAGCAGACTTTCCTTAGGCATGGGGCTCCCGAAGGTTCTGATGCTAAAATGCCTATGTGAAGAAGGTGCACAAAGCCCCCAATTTGTCCCTCAGTGTCCCAACTCAACAATTACTGCAGGAAACTCTTTGCTGTTCATCTTGGCACTTGATAATCTCAATTCTGGTACAGGCTTAGTTTGAGGGTAACTCTACATGGGCTCCAAGAGATCTACCAGTGGAGTTCCTTTTGCCCACAACAGTCATTGTTTACAGGTACATTCTCTCTCTACTCTTTGTCTGCTGTGGTGGTTAGTTTTAAATGACACCCTGATACCACCTAGACTCACCAGGAAGAAATCCCTGAATGAAGTATTGCTTAGATATACTTGGCCTATGGGTGTGTCTGCGGGGGATTATTTTGATTGTTAATTGATGGGGAAAGACCCACCCTGGATGTAGACAACATATTTTCCTGGGCTGGACCCTGAACTGTGTAAGAGTGAAGAGAGTTGGATAAGCATGGGAAAAGCAAGCTAAGTTAGCAGTGGGCACATTGATTTCTCTCTGCTCTTGACTATGGACATGCCATGGCCAGATGTCTCTAGCGCCCCTGCTTCTGTAGCATCCCTTCAATGACGGACTGTGACCTGGAATGGCGAGCTGAATAAGCCCTTCCTTTCCTTTGTTTCTTGTTGTCAGAGAGCTTCACCACTGCACCCATAATGAACATAGAACACATCTCATGCCACATCTGTGTTCTGTTCGCTACACAAATGAACTACCAAATCTTTGATTCTGGTCTACTTCTTTGAAACCCAAGCCAAGATACCTATAGAATCCACCAAGTACCTGGCCTGTACCAAAGGTCTTTGCTATCTCCTGTGGAGCTAGGGTTCTAGCTGAGAATATTTGGCTTTCCAATCGTCTCCTCTAGCTGGGCTTTGTGGTTACTCCATCATGGAGCCACTGGGGAGTCATCTCTTCTCCCAGTCATCTAGTTCTGTGTGTCATCAAGAGCCACTCTCCAAGTGACACCTGCCTGCCCTTCCGCAGCTCCACCAGGCTCCCGTCTCCTCTCAGGGTATCCTAGTTTCATTGCCTGTTGCCTGACGGAAGCAGCTTGGGTGAGACAGGGTTTATTTCAGCTCGCTATTTCAGGATACATCTCACCATCGTGGAGAAGCCAAGGCAGGAGCTTGAAACATCGCATCGTAGACAGGAGCAGGGAGACTGTACTGGTGCTCAGCTCACCTGCTCCTGTTATACAGGGCAGCCCCAGAAAGATGCTGCTCATAATGCAAGGGTCTTCCCACACTGATGAAAGCATCAAGACACACATACCCCAGACGTACCCACAGGCCAGCCTCATCCAGACAATCCTCATCGAGACTCTTTTCTCAGGTGACTCTAACTTGTGTCAAGTTGACAATTGAAGTTAGCCATCTGGACATGTCTGGCTGAGGGATGACTACTGTCTTCACCCTGTAAACCCCAACCCCCAACCCTGCAGGGTCCAGCTGTACAAGACACAATGGTATCGTACATTGATGATTGCTGCCATGGGCAGGGAGGTACCTGTCTCACACACAGCAAGAAGTCAAGCAAAGGCTTCTTTAGGGAAGTAACAGGTTGGGATACTGAGGACAAGTGGGCCATCAGTCATTAAATGTCAGCAGGTGGGGGGTGTGCAAACAGAGGTCCCTTGTCAGGGGACAGTACTCTACTAAAAACACAAGGTCTGCAGTGAGTGTACAGGAGCCTCCAGAGAAGAACCATACTAGGGAGAGATTTTGCTAGTAGGTTGTGAGATTCCCAGGAAGTGGAAGAAACTCTTCCTTTGAATACAAAATCAGGCTTAGAAGGAGGCACAGATAATGAAGTGGTCCATGGTAAAGAAGAAGAGAGGGGAAGTCTAGACGTGGCTCAGTTGGCAGAGTGCCTACCTAGCATGCATGAAGCCCCAGGTTCCATCCCCAGCACAGATAAACTGGTTATACCCGCATAGGCCTGTCATCCCAAGACCTGGGAGGCAGAAGCAGGAGGATCAGGAGTTCAAGGTCATCCTTGGCTACATAGACAGATTGAGGCAAGCCTAGCCTACATGAGACCTTGTCAAGAAAGAGACAGAGGGAGGGAGGGAAGGAAAGGATAAAGGGGGGAAAATAATAGTATTAAAATCTTTTCAGTGGCAAATTCTTATACACTGGGTGATGACCCAAAGAAGACAGGTTACTGGACCCAGGAGCGCTATTCACCAAGTGTTTGGGGATCAGCCAGCAGTTCTGGAGAGTCCTTGAGGGAAACCCCCACCTCTAGGATGATCCAGACTTGGTCTCCTGGAGATCAGGCTACAGAAAAGACCAAAGTGAGCTCATCTTCTTTGCAACCCTTGTGGGGTAATCCTTCTACTCAGCCTGCTCACTGCAAGAGGCTTAGGTACCCCTAATCCTATGAACACTTGGAAGATTAGCCTCCTGGGCCTTCAGCAGGCTCACTGGCTCTGCAGTTGTCATGTCTGTCCTGAGCTCAGACAGATTTCTCCCTGTGGTGAGCGCAGTGAATTTTGGACACTGTGAGCAGCTTCAAAAGCATGATTATCAGTGTCTACCTCTACACACCTGGCCAATGTGCTTTTGTCGGATGCTGTCTCCACACATCCTAGGAGTTTTGCAATCATCCCGCAATACTTGCTTGCTTTGTATTTTAAGGGACCCATTGTCTCTAGGTGTACTGAATTCAAAAGACCAACCTGCCTCCATTTTGGGCTCAGGAATCCGGTGGGGGAATTCTAAAACAAAATTGTGTTCCTAATGGTGTGTGTGTGTGTGTGTGTGTGTGTGTGTGTGTGTGTGTGTGTGTTTATGGTGTGGTATGTGTTCAGGCCGAAGATGTTAAGTATTTTCTTTGTGGTGAGTGTCTTCACCTTTTCATTTGGAGACCTCACCTCTCCCTAAGCAGGAAGCCCTCTGATTCAGCTACGCTGTCTGGCCAGTAAGCATCAGGGATGCTCCTGTCTCTATTCACACCCCCAGCCTGGATTATGGGTACATGCCAGCAAGTCTGGCATGCAGGCAGAACCTAGGGATCAAAATCAGGTCTTCATGTTTTTTAATTTATGTCTTGGAAAAGGTTGTGGAGGCAGAGGAATCCAGACCTTCCTGCTTGTCTTCTTTTGGTGATGTGAAGGGGGAAATTACCAGATCCAAGCTGAGGGATTTACTCTGGTCTGGTTGGTTTCCTTTTGATTTTAGATAAGGGCTCACTATGTAGGCCTTGCTGTTCAGCCCAGCTCAGGCTTGAACACATGATCCTCCCCCAGCCTCCCAACTGCTAGGATTAGAGGTGTGGGTCATCATGACTAACTCCAGTAATTTCATTTATCCATTTATTTAATTTTGTTTGTGTGTGTGTGTGTGTGCGCGCGCATGCACTTGTTTATGTGTGCACAGGTACACATGCACACATATGTGGATGCATGTGGAGGCCGTAGGACAACCTCAGGTGTCATTTCTCAGGAGCTGTCCCCATTGTGTTTTGAGAGAGGGTCTCTCAGTGTCTTGGAACACACTGACAGGGTGAAGCCTGGTGGACAATGGGCCCCAGGGATCTTCCTGCCTCTGCCTCCCCAATGCTGGGACTATAAGCACATGTCAACATGCCACATGCAGATTTTTAAAAACATGGGCTTTTGCGGGGCATTGGTGGTGCACACCTTTAATCCCAGCACCCAGGAGGCAGAGGCAGGAGGATCTCTGTGAGTTCGAGGCCGGGCTGGTCTACAGAGAGAGTTCCAGGACAGGCTCCAAAGCAATAGAGAGAAACCATGTCTTGAAAAAAACAACAAAAAAAGTAGAAAATAGAACATAAAAAAATAAAAACATGGGCTCTGAGAAATTCGATCCAGGTCTTCATGCTTGTGGGGAAGGCACTCTACCTGTTATGATTTCCCCCCAGTGTACGTCCACCTGGCAATTTTATAAGAGCTTGTTCTAGTCTCATTTTGCTGCTCTTGCTGTGATAAAACACCTTGACTGAAAGCAGCTTAGGAGAGCAAAGAGTTCATTTGGCTCGCAATTCAATGTTAGAGGGCCAGTCATAACCTACCCCAAGTCCAGAGTGGAAGCAGATGGACCCTTGCTTGACTGTAGTTCTTATTTGACTTTTTTTCTGGCTCATACAGCTCAAGATCCCTTTCTTAGGGAATGATGCCACCCGCAATGGGCTGCACCCTTTTAACTAACAATCAAGACATCCTCCATAGAGGTGCACATGGACCAAACTGATCTAGATTATAGACTCTCTCCCCAGGTAATTCTTGGTTGTATTGAGCAGACAATTAAAACTAACTAGCACGGATCCAGAGAGGACCCACATAGTCATGTACCAATGACTGCCAAGACTCTCCCTTCCTCCAATATGCTCCAGGGAGCAAGAGACATGGACACCAGCATGGTTCCCTTGGGAACAGAAGTGGCATTTCTTTCCTGCTGGCACGGAGTCCAACAGGCAGACTGTCCTCCCCCATACCTTCATCGCTGTTGTCGTCCACCAAGATGATCTCCTTCAGCAGGTGTGTGGGTGTGTGATTGACAGCACTGTGGACCGACCGCAGGATCACGGACAGGGCCTCGTTCACGAAGATGAAGATGATGGATATCTGGGGCAACTCTTTGGAGTATTTGAGCTCCTTACACCTGGGGAAGGGAGAACAGGAAGGCTGTCAGAGAAAGCAAGGCGGCACACGAGAGGCTGGAGAGATGGCTCAGAGGTTACAGGCACTGTTCTTGCTGAGGACACGGGTTAACCACAGGAAGCGGCTCCCAAGTGCCCACAACTCCAGCCCAGCTCGCGCCACTGCTCAGCTTCCATGGGTACTTTGCATTCAAACGGCTCACATACATACCCTCGGGAGCGCAAACACGTACACATGAAATAAATCTTAAAAAAAAAATAGAGAATGCACACAAGATGTGGCTGAGCACAGAAGATTTTAGCCAGTTTCTCAGCGGGTTCTTCCAAGGTGAGAAATCATCACTTTCCCTTGGCCCTCCATCTTTCTGTATTTATTTCAAGATGAGGTCTCTCCGGCATTCCAGGCTGACCTCAGACCCACCACAGAACTGACGATGACCTTCTAGGGAATCTGACACCCTTTCATGAGCACTAGGCATGCATCTGGTGCACAGACATCCGTGCAGACAGAACACCTATTCACAGAACAAAACTTTACAATTAAGTAAGAAAGATAAAACAAGATAAGCTGAGGCTGTTGTTCTCTGGTCTCTGCTTGCACGTGTGAATGCGCACACACACACACATGCACGCACAGAAGGTGTGCAAAGATCCAACTCATCCTGCCTCTGTGAGACTGCAGCGTGCATAGAAGGAAGCGTGAGGACCGGAACAAAGGAAAGGAGATGGAGTAGGAGGGACATGCTGGGGAGGAAGGGAGGGAGGATGCTTCTGTTTCTTTATGCTGAACAGCTTGGGCTGTGTCAGGCCGCATGAATCACACTGGCAATTTTCAGAAGAAAATAAAGTTTTGTTACAATATACATCCCTGCCTCCTGAGGAGACTGCTCAGGGATTCATGGATCACGCAGCCTTGTTTTTTGCGATGGCCCTGTAAATCCACTGATGAGGGATACAAATGGCCATTCATTGATAGGCTCTTGGGCTGTTGGTAGAAGTCATCCCACTGACTGGGTGGTGATCCAAGGAGTGAGGCTGTACCAGGAGGTCTCTCCGGGGCTTGGTCCTGCACGCTCAGTCTGGGAGTCTGCAGCTGCTGCATCTCAGCCCACTACTCTCCGTACTGAAGATGAGGCAGCTAGCTCATGCCTAACTACTCCCAACACTTAAATCCTTGCCCAAAGTTGACCTTGAATTTTCGATCTGCCTGCCTCTGACTCTCAAGTGCTATGATTACAGGTGTGCACTGCCACACTCAGCTTGTGTAGTGCTGGGAATGGAAGCCGGGGCCCTGTGCATGCTAGGCAAGTACTCTACCAACTGAGTCACTTCCCGTGCTCTCTCTCTCTCTCCCTTTCTCACCTTACTCTGAGGAGCCACAACTAACACACTGCTCCTTATGTTGGGAGAGATATTTGCAACCGATCAAAGTGCCCTACCTCATGAAACATTGTCACTGCAAGCCCTCCTCCCTGTCAGAGCCTTGGAGCCTCTGACCCACTCCAAGGAATAGTCAGAACTACCATATTAGGAATATTGGTGCTGTGGTGCAATTATCTGCAAACTCGTCTGGCCTTCACTGGCCTCCTCTGCAATGCCAGACACCCTGTATTCAGCCACACCATGTATTCAGCTCCAACCATGGCACCCTCCTTCCCTACCACTTCCTTCTCCTTTTCCCTATGAGACCTTGTCTTACACCCCCCCCCCCCCCCAAGTTCTGGGGCTGCTCTGGTTTCCCCCTGCCTCTGCTAGCCTTTCCCTGGTGTCTTAGCTGCTATTTTCACTGCTGTGCCAAAATACCTAACAAAAGCGACCTTGCAAAGGGGGGGCTGTTTTAATCACACTTTGCTGGCATAGTCCATCGCAATGGGGAAGGCATGGCAGGAGCAGCAGAAGGCAGCTGACCAGTTGCATCCATCGTCAGAAAGGAGAGAGAGAGAGATATCAGTGGCGCTCAGGTCCCATTCAGGACGGTTGTTTCCAGTTGGAGGAACGTACCTAGAACCTCCCTCACAGTCAGGCTCAGAGGTAGGGAAGGCATGGCAGCAGGAGTGTTTTAGTAGTGTGACCAATAGGTTTAACTGTCAATGTGATACAACCTAGAAGCACCTGGGAAGAGAGTTGAAATGAGGGATTGTTCAGATAAGGCATGTCTGTGGGGGATTGACTCGAATGCCTTACTTGGCTTGGGAAGACTCAGCCCCCTATGGGCAGCACCATTCCCTAGGATGGGTCGTGAACTGTATAAAATTGGAGAGTGAGCTGAGTGGTGGGCATGCAGGAATTCATTTCTCTGTGTTCTTCACCGTGGATATGATGTGTCTAGGCACTTCAAATTTGCGCCTTGGCTTTCCCGCGATGATGGGCAGTGTGGCCTGGAATTGGGGGCTAAAATGAACTTCTGCCTGAAGATTTTTGCTTTTTTGTTTGTTTGTTTTTGTTTTTCCAGGTTTCTTTTTAATCACGGAAACAGAAATGAAACTAGAATGAAGGCTCTGATACCGTGACATTATGGGGAGGTTCAGAAGTGAGGCTCTGAGGATGTCGGTCACGGGAGTTCCTGGAAGCTATATTTTATCTCCATTCCTTCTTGCATTCTCTTCCTGCCTGCCGTGATGTGAACAGCTGGGCTTTATCCACCTGGTAGCTCTAGTTGATAAAACCAGGAGCCAACACAGACCCTTCCTTTCTTAGAGTCTTCCTGTTCGATGCTGGTTACAGTATAAAGAAGGAACTAACACAGCTCCAACTCTTCTCTCCAACGCCATCTCTCCTGCCTGTCCAGGAAGGCCGCCCCTCCACACATACAAACTTTTCTCTCTGCCTAAAAATACTCTATCACTTATCTACCTACTCCTCTGCCCCTAAGCCCTGGCTCCTGGCGGTGTTCCTAGACCTCCATCCCAATGCCCATCGCCTTTCCTTTGCTGTTTTCTATCCCTCCCCACAGTCCTCTTCTCCCCCTCCCCAGGGCAACCACCAATCCTCTTCCTCTTTGCCTTCCCAGAACTTCATGAGAAAATCTCCCCGCCCCTCCCGCATTTACCCCATCTGCTACTCACTCCATCAAAGGTATCACTTATTTTCCACTACAGTTATGAGGTGGGTGACAGCTCTCCTATGCTTAGAAGACATTTCTAGCACTTCTGTCTCTCTTGATTTACTAATCAGGGCTCAAACACTCCACACTGCCTGGGTCAAGTACATCCTGAAGCCTGGCGCTCCAGTTACGCTTATCCCTCCTCATCAAGCCTTGCCTGTATCTTAAGAGAATAGCATCATTTTTAGCAACAGCAGACCTTGCAGAATGAGAGAGATGTGGGGTGGAATAACGCAGATCCACGCTGTTCCTCTCTTGGCACTCTCATTATTGGGGGGTGGAAATGCACACTTTGCTGGGTGGTTTAATTTCCTCTTGAGCTCCATGGTTCCTATCAGACGAGCCACATACCTCATTAGCCAAACCTCCTAAAAAAACAGCCTGTTCTAGCATTAGAGCTCCCTGGGTCTGTCTTATCCATCTTGGTGATGCCTTTCTTAGCAATGGGGATTCAGCCCACTCCACCATACAAGTGCTTATCTTAGGGTCCAGGGAACCCCAGAGAAACTCCAGAAATTAATTGCATGAGGTTGTGGGGGTATGCATTTAGTCTCACCATCCTGGGGACAGAATCTATACCTTTAGTTAGTTCAACTCAGGAGCATGCTGGGAAGGGTTTAACCAGCCCCTCCTGGCCAAAATGACACCTCTGTTGGTAGGCAGCACAGTGTCAAGATCACACAAAGCCCCACGTCTTCCCTGCCAGCCTGATTTCTACAAACATTTATTCTGGAATATTCCCCCAAAGTACTTTTTATTCTTGGATGGCTCACTTCCTGACTCCATGGCTACCTAGGAAGTACTTTATTTTCTGAGTCATAAGGAGCTGCTTTTTCAAAGGACAGTCATCTTTAGCCAAAAAGTCCAGGGGGCCCCACTCTCCTTAGCCATATTAAGATACAGTGGGAGGTCCTGGAACAGGCAAGAACCATCCACACCTCTATGGGCAGAATGGCTTCTCCCTTCTTCCGTCCCTCCATCCCTCCCTCCCTCCCTCCCTCCCTCCCTCCCTCCCTCCCTCCCTCCCTCCCTCCCTCTCCTCCTCCCTCTCTTCCTCCCTTTCTTTCTTTCTTTCTTTCTTTCTTTCTTTCTTTCTTTCTTTCCCTCTTCTTCCATCCTTCCCCTTTCCTTTCTTTTTAATGAAAGGGTGTGGATTTACCTTAACCTGAGTTATGACCACAGTTGACTCTCTGATACTTAAATTCTTTGTCTGAAGGAGAATAGAGGACACACACAGACACATACCCTTCAGACCCTCAGTTTAGTAGATGATTCCACCTGGGTCTGATACAGCTAATTTTATTGTGCTGAAGCAAAAAAGAAAGAAAAGAAAACCCCTAGAGTTTTATTAAGCAGTGGTCCAGGAATAGAATCTGTGAAAATAATTAAGAGTAAATTTGTTCAGACAGTTTTAGGTCAGAGCAAAGAAAACCTCCACACACTCGGGGCAAGAGTGACGCCCCCAACATTACTGGGAGGCAGCTAACCTGGTACCTTTTGAAGCCCAGTGGAAGGAGACGGGTTGGCCTGGATGCTGCAGGAGGGCTGGAGGGACATTAAGAAATGATATCATCTGGGAAGAATAAATAGCTTTATTTAAGAGCCAACCAATCACACACTTGGCCAGCAGGGTTCTCAGAAACCAAAGGCCATGCCATGAAAATCTGCCCCTTCTCTGTTGCTTCTGAGCAATCTAGACTGCTCTAGTGGTTTTGCTATTTTATTGTTTGATTTGGTTTTAGTTTTCTTCATCTAGCAAGCAAGCCTTGTATTGCACCCCCATCACTACATAAAGCAGGCTTGGTAGTACACACCTACAGTCAGTACTCTGGAGGCAGAGGCAGGAGGATCAGAGTCCAGGGTCGTCCTCATTTACATTGTGGGTTCTGAGAGATCGAACAGAACCAAGAGATAAGGAACAGATGGAGAGAGTCTATGCCAAGGACTGACAACAAACCAAAGGAGAGAATTCACCAGTCAATGGTGCTGGGACTCTATTGGATAAAATCATGAGCATCTACCCTTTGAACACACTCCAAGATAAATTTTACATTTAACAAGCTAAGTTTAGAATTCCAAATATAAGAGAAAATATGAGTATCTGCAAATTCTGGATGTCAAAGAATTCCCAAGTTGAAACACAGTAGGTTAATAATAGCACAGAGTCATGCTCCCCAAAGAAAATGAGGGTACAGCAAACTGCAAATGGAAAATAATTTACAGCAGTAGTTGAAGAGAAGACGGCCTCACATCACTTAATGGCGAAAAGTCAAGAAGCAAGGTTAAGACATGTCTCAGTGGTTAGCAGCACCTGATGCTCTTGCAAGGAACCCAAGTAAGGTTCCCAGCACCCACATCAGGTCGCTCACAAACACCTGTAACTTCAGTTCCAGGGACCCAATGCCGACTTCCACCTCTGCGGGCACTGCACTCACATGGGCGGGCACAAACACACACACACACACACACACACACACATAAATCTCTTTAAAAAGAATAATTAGTTAAATAGACTAAAGAAAGACAAATGAGGAAGCAGATGATACAAGCAACAACAACAAAACAAAACAAAACGAATAGGTAGAACCTCTATAGTCATAAGATGTCCATTGTAGCACGGGGTGAAACACATGTCCTGATGATCGCAAGCCAAACACTCTCTCAACTGAGCTTCGTCCTGACCTGAGAGTGGATCTTAAACATTTCCAAAGGCCCATAGACCGATCACCAGACAACATGGCCAAGGTTGTTTACTTCAAGCCAACCAAGAAACACAAGTGAGTCAGAAGCCACAGATAGGTGAATAGGTTAAACCACCAAACCACCTCTAGTGGCCTCTATCTGTCTGTCAGACAGGCATCATCTCCTGAAGTTCCCAGAATCCCCTAAAACAGCACCTCGCCAACTGCAGAGTGAACGTTCAAATCACAAGCCTGTGAGACAGTTCTAATTCAAACCGTCTCACCAGGCCTGCCAATCAAGAATGGAAAGCTCTCAAAACCTTTGTGCGAAAATAAAACCTTTTCCCTTTATAAGTCAATTTGCCTTGGGTATTTTGTTACAGTGATGAAGAACTGATGGATACACCTTTCTGCTGGCCTGGGCCTGCAGTGGGTTGCAGAGCAGAGCATTTCATTTTGGGATGTCAAAGATTTAACGAGTGGCCTCTAATTGTAGGAACACTAAACCCCCTCCAGGGCACCTGTCATGCCTGGCTGAAGATGCCACATCAGATCACTGGGGAAGAATCTCCTCTTCCAAGGGATGGCGACTTTATTTCATCCCAAATGATTTTCGTCCCACTGGCTTTGTCAATGAAAAAACAAATCCAAGGAAACTGCACATGCTTCAATTCTGATCACAGATGGGAGATGGTTGATTCCCTGTTCCTTCATTTTGAACAGACCAAAGGACGAGCACGTCTACATCATACACAAACGTTAGCTTTGCCGTGACATTTGAAAAGCTAAGCATCTGTCTATCATGGGCCTATGAGGTGTCGAAGATACTGAATTAACAACAACAGCAAAACCCTCTGTGTGTTGTGGGTGCACATGAGTGTCTCAACACCCTGGGTATCCGTCCTTGCCTCCTACCTGTTTGAAACAATGTCTCTCTTTAAAAAAAACTTATTTTTCTATTCATGTACATATGAGTGTATGGGAGTACAGGCACGTGGGTGTCCCCAGAGGACAGAAGATGATCTTAGATCCCCTGGAGTTGGGGTTACAGGTGGTCATGCATTGCTGTGTGTGTGGATGAGGGTGACCAAACAGGTCCTCTGTGATAGCAGCAAGCGCTCCTGGATACTGTGCCATCTCTTCAGGCCAGTGTCTCTTGCTCATTGCCATATGGTCTAGAAGATTAGCTAGACCACAGGCTTTGGGGTTTCTCCTGCCTCCATCTTCCACCTCAGACAGGAGATCTGGGATCACCAAAAAAGGCACCACCATGTCCAACGTTATGTGGGTTCTTGGGATTTGAACACAGGCCCTCACCCTTGTATAGCAAGTTCTTTGCTCACTGTGCTATCTCCCTGGTCCCAGAACTTATTTTTATTCTTTGCTGTCTCCTCCTGGAAAAGCTCACAGTTCCATAAGAGAAAGAGAAATGTGTAAATCACGATTACGACACAGAAAGATAAATGCCATGCAAGAGGTTTGTTCAAGAGGCTCTGGAAGCTAATTTCTGCTTGGGAGAGATGGATGGGGACCCAGGAAAGTTTGGCACAGGAGATAAAATGTGATCTGGACTGTGAAGCACCAGTAGGCAACTTCCAGAGCACGGCTTGCAAAGAGAGAGCAGGGAGAAGGGGGCTTGCAAAGAGAGAGCAGGGAGAAGGGGGCTTGCAAAGAGAGAGCAGGGAGAAGGGGGGCTGTCGCCGTAGATGACGAGAACAGCATTGTGCAAAAACAGGTCAGAAAATACAGAGAATCTCAACAAGAAATGGGTGTTCCAGAGACTGACTGGTACAAGGAAAAGAAATAGCACCTCAGGCAGGCAGGGTGGCTCAGTAGGTAAAGGTGCTTGCCACCAAGTCTGATGACTTGAGTTCAGTCCCTGTATCCACATGCTGGAAAGGGAGAACTGATTCCCATAAGTTGTTCTTTGACCTCCACACATGGCACATGCAGGCCTGCAAACACACACACACACACACACACACACACACACACACACAGGAGGGGGATAAATTAATTGGAAACAGACACTCCCTGCACTGGGGTTTCACTCTGAATTTTTCACCCCCTTAGGTTCAAGTTTTGAATGCTTGGTCCACAAATTCGGGTTCTAGAAGGCAGGGTAAGCTTGGGGAGGCAGGGCTGAACTATAGGAGGTAAGTTGTTAGGGGCTGGGGGCAGGCTCAGAATCACACATCCACACTGACCATTTTCTCTCTACTTCCTGGTTCATCACAATAGAAATGGGCCCTGACACACAGTCCCTCTGGCCTTCCCTCCTATGATGGACTGAAACCTTGACCAAAATAACTTCCCTTTCTTACATTGGTTCTGTTGGGTCCCGAGTTTCAGAGCAATGTAGAAGTAACTGATATACCCAATATAAGAGAACCTCAGAAACATACAGTCAACAGTACCTACTTTTGTTGGGAAGAGTAAGATTTATGGTGTGGCTTGAAGAAGGATGAATGGACAGATAGATAGATAGATAGATAGATAGATAGATAGATAGATAGATAGATAGATAGACAGACGGACAGATAGAATCCAAAGATTAAACACTCAGTTGTCATTTTGTGCTCTCCTTAAAGATGATTAAGAAATGTACTAGACCAGTGGTTCTCAACCTTCTAAATGCTTCCATCCTTTAATGCAGTTCTCCATGTTGTGGTGAACCCCTCCAACCATAAAACTACTTTGTTTCTACTTCATAACTGTAATTTTGCTACTGTTATGAATTATAATGTTAATATCTGTAGGATATCTGATACGTGATCCCTGTGAAAAAGTCGTTCGATGCCAAAGGGGTCACAACCCACAGGTTGAGAACCACTGCACTAGACAGACAAAGAATTGTAGGAACATCAAAGCAGACAGAATGACAGATCCCGTGAATTAAGAATATTGATTTCAGAATGTGGAAGTTGAAGACTGGGGAATTGGTAGAGGGCCTAGACTACTCTTGCAGAGGACCTAGGTTTAGTGCCCAGCACCAATACTGGGCGGCTCACAACTGACTGTAACTCTAGTTCCATGTGATCCAGCCCCCTCTTTAGACTTTGTGGTCACCTGCGCGTGCATGTATGTATGTATACACACACACACACACACACCTCTTTCACACACTCACGGTAAGTAGATTCAGCCCCAATACATAAGCCCCACTGTCATAGCTCCTCCATGCTTAGAGAGCATTTTTACCTAATCTAAAAGCAGGTAGGAAGTATGGTGACAAAATATGCTGTCACACGTGATGGCCATCAGACTCTAATGAAAAGATTTTAGCCGCGTGTCTACAAAAATTCCTTAAAGCGTTGTTTTACCATCTCGTCTGAATGCACTTGCATAAAAAAGTCACCATTTTCCCGAGTGCTATGCTGGAGTTTGAATTCCATATGATCAAACCTACTTTGGGATCGGGAGGTTGTGGAGAAGGCTCGGTGGTTAAAGTGTTTGCTGTATAAGAATAAGGACTTGAATTCAGATCCCAGCACCCATGTAAAAAGCAAGGCACAATAATGCATGCCTGTAAACCCAGCCCTGGGAATGGAGACAGGTACATCCCAGGTGGCTGAGGGGCACTCACTGTCCAGCATGCCCAGCTTAATCTGTAAGCCTCAGGTTCCCTGAAAAACATGGTCTCAGAAAATGAGATGCATAGTACTTGTCGATTTCTGGCCTCCACGTGTACACACACACACACACACACACACACACACACACACACACACACACACACCCTTTCTCTCTCACACCCACAGACCTTGTGGTCTTGTGGGAAAAGGTTTGGGCAGGGCCCCACTGGAGATAACTGGCTAGAAGAAATAAACTTCTGACATGAAGGATTGTGCCAGATACTTTCCCTTAGTTACTTAGAAGAAGAGAGAACTAAGTCACGTCACAACACCAAGACCCAGACGTTAGGAAACAAGGAGGGCGGACCAGAAAGGTAGTGTTGAAGCCTGAGTTTGAATCTGTGGTCTGCCATTTTAGAGCTGTTGAAAGTCATTTATCTTCAGTGAGGAAAGACAAACAGAAAGAAGTCAGAAACCAGAGGAAAACCCAAGCTGAGAGTAAGATGGTAGATCGGAGCAACCCTTGTGACTCACACACACACACACACACACACACACACACACACAAAACATCAAACAAAAAACAAAACAAAAAAATCTAAAGTAGAGGCTTGACTCGGTTCCATCAGCATTCAAAATGAAACTGGCTTTGACTCTTCAGGAAAAGCATTTAAAATGACTCCCAAGGACTGGGGAAATGGCTCAGTCATAAAGAGGTTCCCTTGAACCCCAGAACCTATGTGAAAAGCCAGGTGTCACTGTACAGTCCCAGCAACGCGTAGGTAAAGATGACAGCTCCCTAGGGCTCACTTGCCACCCAGACTAGCTTAGCTCTAGGCCAGCGTGAAATGGGTCAGTAGATGAAGGCCCTCACTACTATTGCAGAAGACTGGAATTTAGATCCCAAGTGACTTCCAAGTACCCGTTAACTCCAGTTCTAGGGGGCCCAACACCCTCTTCTGACCTCCTTAGTACCTGCATACACATTTTCATATTCACATACAGACACACAAACTTACACATAAAAATAAAGAGCAATTGAGAAAGACACCTATATAGACTTCTGGCCTCCACTCCCACACATGAGTGAATACATCAACATGCATACATGAAACATGTACACACACTCAAAATAAAATGGCAACCTTAGCTCTACCAGGGAAGTCATCCAATATGGCCACCATCCTTGGCTACTGGTCTCTTTAATGTAACCAAGACATGTTTGGAAAATATTTCTCTGCTCTTAGGGCAAGGGCTTTGACTCATAATCACCACTGTATTTATCTCCCTATGCCTGAGTCAACTTGGGATGCATTTATGCCCCCAAAACAACAGTTTCTAAGCAAATTAACATGATAAACATTATCCTGGTTAGCTTTAACTAATGTCAACCTCACACAGCATAGGATCCTCTGAGAAGAAGGCCTTAATTGAGGGATTGCCCACATCAGATTGGCCTTTGGGACTATCTATAGGGAGTTGTCTTGATTATTAATTGACACTGGAAAGCCCAGCCTACAGTGGGCAGTACCATTCCCTAGAAAAGCAGTCCTGGGCATTATAAGAAAGTTACCTGAGTCTGAGAACCAGCCATCAAGCAGAGTTCCTCAAGGTTTGTGCTTTGTGCCGCTCAGTCAAGTGACTGGGATGACTTCCCTCAATGATAGACTGTGACCTGGAGGTGTAAACTGAAAACCCCATCCCCCAAGTTGCTTCTGGTTAGAGTGTTTCATCACAGAAACAGGGAGAAAATTAAGATAGACATGGAAGGAAAGTTGGAAAGGAACTAGTTCAGGACCCTATCTCCAGAGTTGAGAAAAAGAGTCAACACATGGCCACCATTCATCCAATGACAAACAATTACAGTCTTTAAGACCTAAGTTGTCTTTTCAATGGCCATAATTAGCCCAATGAGTAATGGAAAACATGGACATGAGCACTTCTTGTACAAATATACATAAATAGATGTTTTCCTGAGACGCCTTTCCCAATGGAAAAGGTAGTAAATCCACCTCTTTGGCCATAAAAGGGATCAAGAGAGAGTCTTCTTGGGTCCTGTAGCCTTGCCTGTGTCTGTCAGGCTTCCTCGGGCCTGTGCACATGCTCCAAGGGAACAAAGTGAGATCAGTGAATTTCTTTGTTAATCTTGATATTTGCAGGAAGCAAATGAACCACAGAGCTTTGCAAATCACCAGCTTTAATCTTTAGAATTACTTAGGCTGCTCTTGAGGACAGCTTTGTGTTCTGGGGAGATGTGTACGCAGCGGGCACAAACATTTTAATTGCTGTTAAGTACATTTGTTGTAATGCGGTTGGAGGGGTGGAGTCATCAAATCACCTGAGCATGAACACACATGCTCGTGGGCATAATGTAAGTTTGTACACTAAAGCACTCACCCAGAAGTGTGTAAGAACAAAGACAAAAATGATCTTCTGCCTGAGAAAAGTCTGCTGTGTGTGTACGTGTGTGTATGCATGTGTATGTCCGTGTGTGTGTGCATATGTATGTGTGCATGTGTACATGCTCGTGTGTGTGTGTGTGTGTGTGTGTGTGTGTGCGCGCGCGCATGTGTGTGCGCGCATGTGTGCGCGCCATTGCAGAGACCAATGGAGACTGTCAGGCATCCTTTCTATCCCTCTCCATCTGACTCCCTTGAGACAGGGCCTTCTCACTGAACCTGGAGCCAGGCTGGCAGCCAGCAGTCCCCAACATCTTTCTTCTTTTTTGTTAATGTGGGTTCTCAGTTGCAAACTCGTGTCCTTGAGCTCGAATAACAAGCACTCTTGCTCACAGAGCCATCTGCCCTGTCCCTTGAGTCTGACTATTGCAGGCATGAATGACACTTGATGCCAGTCATAGTTCAAGCGCATAAGCAAATGCCCAAGTTATACTCCCTACAATGCTATTCATTCTCTCTCTTTTCTTTTTCCACTTTCTCTCCATCTCCTCCTCTTTCTGTTTTACTTTCTTCCTCTCTCCTCTCCCCACTCCTTCCTTCTTTTCTCTCTGTCTCTGGAGGGAAGTTGAATGGGAGCTTGGCCTCACAGTGATTTCACTCCACTGAGTGGTACAGTCAGGTGGTCAAGCTTCTGCAAATAGACTGTAGGCCCCTGCACTTGGGTAGCCTGTCTTACTCTCCCTTTCCTCAATCTCTTAGTGCACCCACTGCACAGCAACTTCACTGAAGAACGCTTCTTAAAATTGGGGCATGAGCATACAAGGGCAGAGAAGACAGAGAGGGGAGCATCCAGTCCAGACTATCCGTTTAAAGAAGCAATGCTGATGCTCTCCAATGGTTCACTCCCCAAGGGATTCATGTGCACCAAGAACACAGCCTCCCGAATCTCAACTACAACTCAATACGCATGTGCCTCACAGTAGGAGTGTGTGTGTATGTTTATGTGTATGTGTGAGAGAGTGAATGTGTGTGTGTGTGTGTGTGTGTATGAGAGAGAGAGATTGTGTGCCATTTGGTGTGTGTGGGGGGATACATAGGTACCCTTGGATCCTCACTTGCCAGCTTGCTCCAGACAAGGTCTCTTATTGTTCACCATTACACCATTATGGATGCCAAGCTAGTCACAAGTTGCCAGGCATTGTCCTAACTCTGTCTCCTGATGTGAGTGCTGGGTCCTCTGTCCACATGTAAACACACTATGGTGGACATGAGGAAGGCCAGAGGACACCTTTTAGGAGTTGGCTCTTACCTTCTTCCATTTTGAGGCATGGTCTCTCTTGCTTTTGCTGCTATGCTGTGTGCCCCAGACTACCTAGCCTGGAAGCTTCCATGGGATTCTATTGGCTCTTTCCCCTCCCACCTCATTGTAAGAGGGCAGGGTTTGCAAATATGCATCATCATATCCAGCTTTTTGTCAGTTTTGGAAATCAAACTCTATTCTAATGCTTGTATGTTGAGTGCCTTCCTCAATACATGGTCCTTAATTTACAGGGTCTCATGTAGCAAAGACTGGCCTAAAACCTATCCTCCTGCCTCAACCTTCTGACTATTGGGAATATAGGTTTATGCATTTTACTTTATTCTTCCATTTTCTGGTGTGTGTGTGTGTGTGTGTGTGTGTGTGTGTGTGTGTGTGTGAGTGATGCATGTGTGTACATGCATTTTTGCATGTGTGTGACACTTGTGTACGGGCACGTGAAGGTTCAAGGCTGATGTCAAGAATCAACCTTCCCAGCTCTTCCACTTTATTCACTGAGACGGGGTCAATCAATAAAATCCTGAGCCCACCACTACGGCTAGTCTTGCTGTCCAACTTGCTCTGAGGATCCCCTGTGCTCCATGCAAACTCAGGGATTATAAGCAGCTGACACACTCACCCAGCATTGACTGAACTCTGGTTCTCATGCCTGCGTGCGTAGCAAGCAAGCACTTTTAGTACCAAGTCATCTTCCCGGCCCTGCATTTTAATTTCAAATTCATTTTCAACTTATGATAGATTCAGCTCACCGTGACTCATTGAAATGTGACCTGGTAAGTCAAGAAGCACTTGGACATGGCTAAAACCACAACCGATCTTTCAGTTAAGTGTGAATAATTCACTTGGCCTCAGGACATAAGAACTTAAAAAAAAAAACACCTGACAAGCTGAAGCTAAAAAATTCAGCCACGATGAGTGTGGTTACCTGACCATTGTCATTAATGAAGTCACTACCTCAATGGCCCACAGGGTCAAAAGCCAAAGGATGAAAGGAGTAAACTGTATTGAACTAAATGGTTGCTTCTGGACAAATAGCGGCGATTTCATACAACACAACTGAATACAGTGACAACCACACAGTGCTGACAGAAGCCTACTGAGCACACTCAGACACCGCAGCTGTCATGTAAAGCCATCTTGTGATCTCCAGCGTTGGAGTTGCATTGGTCCCAGTGGGGCGTGATGGCACACGTCTGCTACCCCAACATTTGGGAGGTGGAGGCAAGTGTGAGCCCAAAGTCATCCTTGCCTGGTGGACAAGACTCTGTCTCAAAATATTTTTGGGGGGTAAGAAAAAGGAAATAGGAGGGAAAGAACAGAGTCCTAGGGACATAGTTCAGTGGGTAGAGTGCTTTCCTAATGTGTGTGAGGCTAGGGTTCCACCTCCTGCACCACATACACTGAACCCATGCTTTTGATCCTATCACTCAGGAGGCAGAAGCACGAGGATCAGGAGTTCGAGGCTGTCCAGGACTCAACTTAAAAAGCCATATGACAGCACATACTTCTAATCCCAGTACCGGGGAGGTGGAAACAGATGCATATCCAGGGCTCACTTGGCCAGCTAGCTTAGCCCACTTGGCCCATTCCAGGACAATAAGAGATGCTGCACCCAAGCTTGTCCCCTGGCTTCCAGATGCACACACACACACACATGTGCATCTGTACACACAAGTAATTTTTAAATGTCACTTCCAAGCCCTCAGGGAATGCAAATGTAAGTACTGGAGACATACAGCCAGGGAATCTACCCTGAACTGTGAGCCATGCAGGCACTGGAGGGCTTCACATGTTAGACTGCCAGTGTCCCTATGCCTAATAAAAAAGTATTAAATACATGTGTGTGGGGGGTGTCCAAAACCTGTTGGCCAATCATTGAAATCAGAGGACAACACCTGTTCCTCATGGGCGCTCTCAGACTAGTAACTTATTGGTGATCAATATGTTCTTATTGGATGCATAATTAGTGAATGACAAGGGCTGAAGAAGTGGCTCAGTGGTTGAGAGCAGTTGCTGCTCTTCCAGAGGACCCAAGTTCATCTCCCAAGCACCCGTACCAGGCAGTTCACATCACCTGTAACTTCAGTTCCAGATGATCTCACACCCTCTCTGGTCTCCATGGGCACTTGAGTGCACATGGCACAAACAAACACAGATAAATTGACATAGTTAAAAGTGAAATTACTTTGGTAGTAACCAACAGCTCTGTAATTGGATTCAAGATTCCTTCAAAACAAGGGAAACCTAGTCAATTATGCAGGGCTAGTGAAGGCATAGATCTTGGGGAAGAATCTACAACTACTTTACTAAACCATCACAATCCTTAACTTCATTCTAAATATTTGTCTTTATATACTCAGATAAGTATAGCCCTTACTCCTCATCAAAAACAAAAAACAAATAAACAAACAACAAAAAAACACAGACAGAGACCGTTACAGAAGACCACAACCATCTGGAGTTCTGGAGCCCAGGTCTAGTGGGTATATCTATAAAAACAGTTTCTCTACCCAAGGCACAGGGAACACTGTAGAAGAGGGTGCAGAATGATTGCAAGAGCCAGAAGAATGAGGAGTTAACTGTAAGACATTATCTCCTAGAAATGTGAGAAGCTACACCGATAAAGTCTCACCAACATGACTGCCTAAATGTGAGCTGAACAAGGACAGAACAACAGACATGCAGCTATGGACAGGAGAAAGACCACTAGACCACAACCCTACACAAAGATCTACAGGCAACTAAGGAATACTGTGAGTGAGAGAAGCAGTCTTCCCCAGGGAAGAGCACGCCAGTTGGATATCCGATACCAAATGGTCAGCCATGTAAATATACACAAGTAACATTATACAGACTGAGCAGGTTGTATTTATGTATTTATGAATATATATGTATATATATATATTAATTAATGAAACAAAAGGTCATGGATGTGAATGAGCAAGGAAGAGTATATGGGAGAGTTTAGAGGGAGAAAAGGAGAGGGGAAAATTATAATCTAAAAATTAAAAAAATAATTTAAAAATGAATCATATTAATAAATGACATATTCAGGTCCATAAATACGATGGCAGTTTCCCAAAATATCTAAATTTTCTGGTTATTCAATAGTGACATTCTTGTACACATGCTGAATAACCCTATTCCCAATTCAGAACTGGAGTGCTCAACCAGTAATATCCCTACAAAGATTCCCAAATCTATCAGACTCTTAAATCTGAATCCTATGCTGATAAACTATGCCTGATGTCAGTAGAGCACATGAACCCCGGTCCTGCAAGACTCTTGCTGAACAGAGACTTCTGGCTGCACTGTGCAGACTGACTTAGAATCTCATACATATTTTTCAGGCTTGAATCATTGGTTGTGTTGCTTACTGTCTTAGTCAGTGTTCTGTTGCTGCGAACAGACACCGTGAACATGGCAAAGCTTATAAAGGGAAACATTTAGTTAGGAGTTGCTAACAGTCTCAGAGGTTTAGTTCATTATCAGCATGGTGAGAAGCCTGGCAGCAAGAAGCCAGGATTGAAAAAAACAACAAAACAATAGAAAGTCCAGGTCAGGTGGCAATGTGGGGAAAAAATCAAGTCACCTGGTACGTCAAGTACCTGCGGTGATGATGGCTTGTGAGTGAGGGAACATGAGCACAGGCTTTGCATTGAGAGAAGACGAGATGAGGGAAAATGCAGCCCCTGGACATACAGGAGGGATGGAAAAGAACAAAACGTACCCGAGTGAATCCTAAACAGCCAGACAGACCCAATGTCAAGTGTCAGAACTCCTCTTCCTCTACAAACACACAAATACACCCACTAAAGAAACCGCACTTGGGGCTGTGGTCAACAAGGTTAACTTTGAATCATGTAAATGACCCAGATCTACAGAGGCCATAGCAGGGGACTAGTGGGACAGCTCAGCTGGTAAAGGTACTTGGCACCAAGACTGACGACCCAAGTTCAACCCCCAGCTGTTCTATGTGCAGAGTGGAGCTACATATATGTCATGAATCAGCCAAGGCTGATTTTAAACTTCTACAGAGTTAATGGTACAAATACGACTGTGCAACTGAAAAAAAAAAAACTCACGTGTGCTCCTGAAACACTTGAGAGCTACAGACAGTCCTGTGCTAGTCTTACTGTCACTTGACACGACCTAAAAATCGCCTTGGGAGAGAGTTTTAATGAGGAATTACCTAAATCAGGTTGGCATGTCTGTGGAGGATTGATCAAATTATCAATAGATGTAGGAAGATAAGCCCATCGTAGGTGGCATCATTCCCTAGGTGAGAGGTCCTATGTATTGTAAGAGGAGACAGCCGGCTGAGGTAAAGCAAGGATGCACACATTCATTCTTTCCTTACAAGATGAAGCTGACGCTGTACCTTAACTTAAATTTCCCCACAACAACTGTAACTGTGACCTGAAATAAACCATTTATTCCATAATTAGGGTATTTTGTAACAGCAACAGAAATGAAACTAAAATAAGCTATTTTGTTTAACCAGGGGTCAACCATACAGCCAAAGTGCTACCCTGGGAAACAGATCACATTATGTTATCATCGCATATACCACTGAAGAAATCTCCAAGGCATAATAACTTTAGTATATCCCCTTGACACAACTTTGAATTTATTTATTCAGCTGAAGTACTTACACTCTTGGTAATGAGATGACGCTAGGGAAAGTAGGGGTTCAGAAACATCGTCTTCTTTTGCTTTCATCTGATTCACTGCATAAGACTATTTTTATGCAGATGAGGTTAGGATGACATTAAACATTTTCTCATGATTTTCCAAGAACAAATATGTTCTCTCCATCTGCCCTGATCTTTTATTCCCCCCCCCCCCCACCCCGTGTTCATCTTCAAAGCCCTGTTGGTTAATCAGATTCTTTTTCTAAATTAACTAAAAGAACATGCCATCTGCACTGTGAGGTGCCTGCTTCTCTGTGTGCAATACACACATGGTGCTCCCATGAACACATGAGTTTAGTCCATCTCTCCTGTTCTTCCAGAAGCCCAAGTTACTGTCTAGTCTGACACTGATGCAGATCCCATCTTTTTCATAACACTCCATGGCTTTCTCTCACTGACAAAATGAGGAATCTTCACTGTACTTGCAAATCACAAATAATGAAGGTCTCTATATATAAAACATCCGTCATGCTTACAGACACTGGAATCTATTGATTATTCTCTGAGTAGAGGAAGATATTGACCCAGTTAGCTTTAATCGTGCTCTTGGCACATCCCACAGTCATCTGGAAGGAATGTCTAGATCTGAGGGACTTGTCTTGATTACTGACTAGTACAGGAGGACTCAGCCCACTGTGGGCAGGTAGTCCTGGGTTGCATTTAAAAAAAGAAAAAGCTAGCTAAGCCTGAACCTATCAGAGAGCCAGCAAGCAGTGTTTTCTCATGGTTTCTGATCTTCAAATTCCTCCTTTGAGTTCCTGTCTGGACTTCCTTCCATGATGGCCTGAAAGTGTGAGGCAAGTAAATGCCTTCTTTCTCTGGGCTGCTTTTGATCACAGCAACAGAAAGAAAACTAGGACATACGTGTTTATGAGAGAGCATTTCTTTTAGGTAAGTGCAGGGAGGTAAACACATGAGCACTAGTTTAGGATAAAGATCCCCCCCCAGTATAACACTTCAATGAGAAGAGATACACTAAGAACCACCCCCTCCCAACTCACCAGTTATGGGTTCCATTGCTGGAATCCTCGTGAACAGAAAGCATCAGGATTCTCCAGTATGCAATGAGCTGAGGGCATGCCCTCTCACAGTGACAAATTTGTCTTTTGAGGGACTTTTCCTGAGCAGACCTGAACAAGCATCTACTGGTACTAGACAGGGAAGGCACCAATGACAGACCAAATTAACCAAAGTCCAGCAATGGGTGTATTGGAGTTATTTATGGGAGCACGGATGAGGAGTTGTTTAGAAAAGCACACACAATTCAAAGGCATCTTTACAATGTAAACCCACTCCAGCATGGCTAACGACTCACAAAGCTGCATCCCTGAATCTCCCTGCAAGCAGATTGGATGATGGGAGATTCTCCTCTCCCCAGCCATCTTCAATGGATGCAAAGTTGTGAGTTTCAGAAATTTGTGAGACTAGTAAATTGTTGACTTCCTGAGTCTAAATGAGTTTCCCTCCAGGACATAATCTAAAAATTGCTGTCAACAGCCTGCAATGTTACCATCAAGTACTGAAGGTCTGTAGACACGAAAGTAGCTGCCACCTTCAATTCCAGCATCAGTTTGAGGTCAGCTGATAAATAAATTGAGAATCCTACTTCCTGCCGTAATGGTTACATGTTAGGCACATGAGGTTGGCACTCAGTGTCCCCAGAGACTGTATACAGGGAGAAGGAGAGAGAGAGAGAGAGAGAGAGAGAGAGAGAGAGAGAGAGAGAGAGAGAGAGAGAGAAGCTAACACTCAGCTCACTTTTCCTTTTGTATTCATTCAGGATCCTTGCTGATGGAGTGGAGTGGTGCCACTTACTTTAGGATGGACCTTTCCTCCTCAGTTAAACCTTTTAGAACCAGACACTCCCAAAGATGTGTTTCCTTGGCTATTCTAAATTTGGTCGACAATGAAGATTAACCATCCCAGATCTCTTGGTTAAATGAACTCCTCTGTGAAACATTTCCTAAACCTAGTATCGTTGTTAATTTTTTCCCCCTGAGCTGAATGTAAATAGTTCGAACTCTATCATACTACATATAACTCATATAACTACATATAACTCATCAGATTTTACATGCAGCCCTTTTGTTATTAGGATGCTGACTCAGATTGTAGGCATTTCGGGTGGATCGGGTGGGACAGGTATCCTGGAACTCGGGAGCCACAGGATACCTAGAGTGTTACACAGCTCAGATGGAAAGGTATCTTGGAGCTCGGGAGCCAAGGACTACCACAGGTCGCAGTACGCCTAGCAGCTTACAGTCCTGCCTCAGGGAAAGGCTTCCCCAGTGTATCTGCTCTGCTCTGGCAGAGAGTGTCTTCCAGCTGGGGATGTTTGCCCAGTGGAGCCGTTTTGCTCCAGCAGGAGAAGGTTTCCCCGGGAAAGTTGCTGCAGTTCAGCTCTGCTTTAGCTCTGCTCGTATGAGTGGAGAGCTGAGTGTAACAACTCCACTCTGCCAGGGGATGGTTTTCCCGGCAAAAGTGTTACAGCCCTGCTCGCTCTGCTCTCTCTGCTCTGCCCAGGGCCGTCTTTGCTCCACCACAAAAGGAGGTCTTCACCCAAAGCTCATTAAAGGGGTTTATTGGGAGGGAAGAATCCAGGAGAGTGGCTGCCCTTTGCCAGAGTGGCAGAGGACAGTCAGGTAGCAGGAACAGCCACAAGCTGAACAGACACAGGGTTTATATAGGGCTTTCAGGGTGGGGATTGGTCAGATTTCAATGCTAAACTCAGATTGGCTAGAGCTCCTACTCAGGGATTGGCTAGTTTTCTGCACAGGGTTAGGATTTGGCTCTGGTTTCAGGGCCAAAGTTTGTTTCTTTCTCTGGTACTTTTTAGCCTTTTGGCTCTAGTTTTAGGGCCAGGATGTATTTCTTTCACTGGCTCTGATTCCAGGGGTAAAAATGTGTTTCTTTGGCACTGGTTTCAGGGTCAGGGTGCATTTCTTTGGTTCTGGTTGCAGGGCCAAAGTGTGTTTCTTTGGCTCTGCTCGGGGTGTGTTTCTTTGACTGGTCCTTTTTCCCTACACAGATGACTTAAAAGGGATCAACAGAAGAAAATTAAAGCAGTGGAACACACACAGAGAAGGAGGGAGGGAGGGGTGAGGGAGACGGAGAGAGAGGGAATGAAGAGGGACAGAGAGGCAGACAGAAACAGACACACAAAGAGAGACAGACAGACAGACAGACAGAGATTAAAGCAGAGGAACAGCCAAACAAACTGAAACAGAGAGAAAAAGAGAGGGGGCAGATTCTGCAGAGAAATTTTCCATCTCCTCTAGGGTTCAGAATTTGTTTCCCACCTGGCAACATCAGTGTGGGTAGAAGATTCCATTTTGCAGGCATGGAAGGTCCTCAATACCAGAGCGATTAGAAGGTTCCATTCTGCAGATGTGCGGGGGACAGGGTGAGGGTGTGAGGTTAGGCATGTCTGGTCCCAGAGAGGCTGTGCTGTGGGGAAGGCAGCACTCAGAAGCCTTCAATACAGCCTCACACAACACACAGGTGAGTATGGGCGACACAGTACCTGTGTGACCTAAGTCAGGCTTCTTTGCCTTTCCAAGCCCCCTCCCCTCGCCTCATTTATAAAACAGAGATGGTAACAGCTACTTCAGAGAGTGGTTAAATTAAAATGAGATCAATAAAACATGCAGCACAGTGACAAAAACATAAAAGGCAGTCAATAAAAGGGAATAATTATCGTGCTCAGTGAATCAGACAGGCTCCTGAGCCTGGACCTATTTATTATTTCAACCAGAGAGTATTTATTGGACAGCTTCCCTCTAGGTGAGTGTCTGTGAGAGAGAAAGTAGTACCTATGATGTTTCACATTCTGTAAGTCACTTTGAAGTCATGTGAAAACCAGGGGCCAGGGGCATGGATCAGTGGTGGAGTGCTTTGATAGAATTTCCTAGAGCGGAACAGGGAATGTAGTTCAGTGGAAGACCACCTGCCCAAAATCCCCCATTGAGGGGTTAGGTGTGGCTTAGTGGAAGAGTACCTGCCTAGAATCCCCCAGTACTGCAAATAAAAAAAGAAAGAATGCAGCAAAAGCAAACTAACCAAGGCACATCAGTCATCAGAGATATGATTCAGACAGAAAGGGTTTGGTCACAAGTGCCATAATCATGCATGTCCTTTCTTTTTGTTTTGTTTTGGTTTTTTTCGAGTCAGGGTTTCCCTGTATTGTTTTGGAGGCTGTCCTGGAACTCACTCTGTAGACCAGGCTGGCCTCGAACTCACAGAGATCCGCCTGCCTCTGCCTCCCGAGTGCTGGGATTAAAGGCGTGCACCACCAACGCCCGGCTTATGCATGTCCTTTCATGGGAGGAAAGTCTGGAAAGTTTCATCCCATTGAAACAGCATTACAACCCACATAGGCCCAATGATGCTATGGAAAATACCTGGGCAGTAGAGGTTGTCAGCTTGACAAACTCTGGAATCACCATAGAAACAAGCCTTTGGACATGTCTGTGAGTGAGTGTCTAGACTGGGCTAACTGAAGTGGGAACACCCACTCTTAATGTATGGGTACCATTCCACGAGTTGGGGCCCCAGGATGAATAAAAAGGAGACAGTGGGCTGAGCACCAGCATCTATCTCTTTCTGCTTCCCAACTGGATGCAACAGCCCCCTCACATTCCTGTGGCCGAGGCTCCCTCGCCATGACACATGGTCCTCTCCCACTATGAGTCAGAATAAGCCCTTCCTCCTCTGATTGCATTTGCCAGGAGTTTGCCACAGTTAAGAGACAAGCAACCAGTCCGCACTGCCTGTGCTTGTAGGACTCCATCCTCTGTGCTTGGTCCAGACCCTGACCTGCATGAACCCATGCTCCCCCATGCTCACCCATGCTCAGCACAATGACATTGTACAGATGCCTCACACACTCATGCATAAAACGGACACTGATGGGATATTATTGGCTAGAATCTGTGGGGGAGGGGGGAGGAAATAAAAGGAAGACCCTTTCTTGGTGAAGCAAAATGAATTCTGAAGAACCCCGACCTGTGGATTTATTAAACAGGAGGATAAATGAGAAACTGGAGATAACAGCAGCAGGAACTGCTCATCAATCACACACACACACACACACACACACACACACACACACACACACATACACACTGAGCAGGGGAAGTCTGTACAGAAGTCTCAGCAACAGCTTTAACAAACAGACAGTTTTCCCTGTACCAAGGTGGTCCTTCCTCCAGATTAGGGATAATTGAACACCCAGACAGCAAATACAGCACCACCTGAATGGTACATCAGGACAAGGGATAAAATCTAAGCATTGTAAAGCTTTGGCTGGATGCTGGAGTCACCAACCTCACTCAGACATATTGGTCATCTCAAGGAAATTGCAACTATGGGAAACCATGGACAAGCAGAGGTGCCATCTTCTCCGGGAAATATGAACCATGGGAGGATCCTTACACCCAATGAGGAAAACCACTTTCACTGTACATCCCCAAGCTTGAACCATTACACTAGGGAATGATGGCTGTGCCTGCTTTTTTTTACATGGGAAACCAGCAAC
This sequence comes from Mesocricetus auratus, assembly GCF_017639785.1. Taxonomy (NCBI): domain Eukaryota; kingdom Metazoa; phylum Chordata; class Mammalia; order Rodentia; family Cricetidae; genus Mesocricetus; species Mesocricetus auratus. Next base: position 21,425,533 of record NW_024429206.1, read on the forward strand.
TCAGTCTCCAATGCCACAGATGTGAATTCAGCTTTCAAGCTAGAAACTTCTGCATGGACCTCTTCATTCATACCCAGTTAGTTTTCGCATTTTGTTGGTTCTGTGGAAGTCTTTCTTCCTCTTCCTCCTCACCCTTCTTTTGCAGTTCTGGAGATGGAATTCAGAGCTACGGCACATGCCACACAACTCTAAGGTTAAGTACTACCCCTTGCCCCTCACTAGTGGATTCTAAGCAGATGCTGAGCCACACTCCCAACCCTGTTTTCCTTTTATTTTGAGACAAAGTTTTACTATTTTTTTCTCATATGGTCTAGAACTCACTTTGTAACCCTGTCTGGCTTTGAGCTTTCTATTTATCTGTTTCAGCCCCTGGGCAGCTGGGATGCACAGGCCTGTAGCACCAGGCCCACCTGACCTGTCCACTGAAGTGTCAAAAATACACTTTGGAGAAAAAAATGACCTCTTCAGTGGGTGTCACTGTGTACATGCAGAAGAATGAAGCTAGAGTCCCCTCTCTTATCACATACAAAATTGAAAATTGCTCAAAAGCTTCAACGTAAAACATATATATACTAAAAGAAAATGTAGGAGAGGCCTGGAAAGTTGGCTCTGTAGTCAAGAGCACTTACTGCTGTTGCAGAGGACCAAGACCTGGAATCAACTTTAGCTATGCATTGTCATGAGCAGATAAAGACAATGTGCTATATCTACATGGTGGAGTATTATGCATCCAGAGAAAAATCAAATTCTATTAATGGTTGCATGGAAGTGGAAAACAGCATGTCAAGAGAAATAAGCCAGATTCTGGAAGGCCAATAGTGCATGTTCTCAGTTATACATAGATGTAGTCCCTTCAAATAAGGAATAAAAATGTGGTTACCAAAGAGATTGGGGAAGATGGTAAGGCTTGTGACCCAAGTTCAACCTCCAAGACCTACATGGAGATTGTGGAGAGAGCCAACACCTACAAATTATCCTCTGACTTCCACACATGCACCAAGATGCAAATGTAAATTAATGAATGAAAGGAAAACTTGGGTCAAGTGAGCTAAAGAGATGGCTGCTGTATGTGTCTGAAGATCTGAGTTCAAATCCCCAGACATCACATAAAACTGGGTTTAAGGGTGTGGTTCAGTGATGGAGTACCCACCTAGAATCCCCCAGTGTGGGACTAGGAGTGTGGCTCAGTATTAGATTACAGCACCTGTCATTAACCCCAGTGTACCCACAGCAAAGATGAGAGCTAGAGATGGGAATTCCCAGAAGCCCCAAGGCCAGCAAATGAGGTGAAGAGTAGGAGACTGTACCTCAAACAAGGTAAAGATTGAGGCTCAAGACTTGAGGGTGTCCTCTGACCACACACAGAGAGAGAGAGAGAGAGAGAGAGAGAGAGAGAGAGAGAGAGAGAGAGAGAGCACTCTAAAGAATGCCACCAGAAGTGCTGGGGATGCAGCTCTCTGGCAGAGCACTTGCCTGCATGCATGAGGCCCTGGCTTCCAGCCCTGCCTCCACACAATGCAGACTCGCTGGTTCACTGCGGCCAGGAGTGGTTGGCTCGCTACACTTCTCACAAAGAGCCTGCAAACAGGAGTCTGTGGGTCCCATCGAGACACGAGCAATGTTTAGCGAGTCTGAAATTCCAGCTACCCCTATTTGATCATCACATATACATGCATCCAATTATTACCCCACACTCCATAAGCACACGATTATTGTGTTGAATACAGAACTACATAAATAAAGCACAACGGGAAAAATAAGGTCATGTCTACAGGGCCCTTCTGTTCCCAAGACCCCTCCGTCTCTTATCTTTCTCTTTCTGGACCTGGCCCAGAGCACTTTAAACAGTCCATGTGCCCTCCCACCCTCTTTGATGCATTCCAGACCTAGCCATGGCTTGCTCCTCTCTGGCACCCAGGGGACATCAGTCATGCAGCCATTTTTAATAATTTATTTTAAAGTGAAAAAATGGAAAAGGAAAAAAGGAGAGAGATATGGACCAAAAAAAAATACACGGACAACTTGGAAAATAAACCACTTGTGTGGAAAAAAAAACATCAAATGCAATGCATTCTCCTCCTCCCAAGGAGAGAAATGGGATGGCTTACAAAATTACTCTGAAAAGGCCATTTTGTAAAAATAAATAAATATGTACAGATATTTGGAACAAAAGCTCACAAACCTGTGTCATACTCTGCAATAAATTCTCTGTGGATGGAGGGTGAAATGTAAGACAATCAGAGAAGACAAAACCGGGATGGAATATTTATAAGCACCGGGAGGGATGCTATCTTCCTTGGCTTTAAAGCACTCAGGAAATGAAAAAAAAAAAGGAAAGATTGACAGTTCCAGAATCAGACGAATTTAAAGTACCTGTCCAAGCCATAGAAAAAGATCTGCAGAATTCAAATAAAGAGAGAGAAAAAAAGTTCTGGAACGAGATTTGACAAGCAAGGGGTTAATTTTGCAACTACCTAGGAAATCATTCATATTTATTAGGAAAACAATTTTCTCAAGTGCAGTTAGAATTAAAACAACTGGAGTTCCACTTAAAACTATAATGAAATCCATCTACTTTAATCCACTCCCCAAACACAACCCTTGTGAGAGCTTTTGGGGGGACTTAACATGGGACGCCGCCCACTGAGAGACCACTTCCTTAGAAGAGAAAAGATGTTCTAACCCCAGGCAGCTCTCTCCCCAGGATCCCATCGCCCATTTTCACAGAAACTTATTCCAGGGGTAAGCCCCATGCCACTCCTTGACAGGGGGGAGCTAATTTGCAGACAACACAGGTTAATTTGGTCACTTTTTGTGTAATGCTCAGAACTTGCAAAGGGTAACTTTGTTTATCTTGTATAGCCCCTGGGCAACTCTCCAAGTCACCCCAAATTCCACTTTCAGATTTATCCCACAAAGAGCTTCCAAAAATAGACAAGAGAATACGGTCTAGCACCGTTGAGTAAAGTTTCAACCTCCCTCACTGTATCTAATTTTCTTGCATATAATATTTATCTTTATTTTTTGCAGTTATTTGTGTGTGTGTGTGTGTGTGTGTATGTGTGTGTGTGTGTGTGTGTGTGTGTGTATGTATGTGTGTGTGTGTGTGTGTGTGTGTGTGAAATCAGGGGACAGCTTGCAGGAGCTGCTTCTCTCCTGCTAGGTGGGCTGCAGGAATAAAACTCAGGTCACTGGGTTTGGCAGCAAGTAACTGTACTTCATGAACCCTCTTGCCAGCTTACATATTATGTTTATATATATTATATGTATATATGTATATATATGTGTATGTGTACATAATTACATTTCTATTACAGTTTCACTGAAATACTGCAGACTTTTATTTTGCCTTAATTGAACTTTTATTTTATTAAACCAGAGCATAAACTATTTCGTATCACTTCTGTATTCCTTATTTTTGTGAACAACAATGACTGAGGTGCCATGTCTTGTTTTTGTCTGGTATTTATTTAAGAAAAGAAAACCAACCCAGTGTGTGCACACGTGTGTGTAAAAGTACACAGATACAGATGGCAGCCAGAGATCCATGTTGAATGTCTTCTTTCTTGATTCTCCACCTTGGTTTTTAGGACAGGGTCTCTCACTGGATCCAGAATCCAGCGAATATCTCAACTGGTTGATGAGGAAAATCCAGAGGGCTTTCTGTCCCCACTCCCTCACCATACGGTCACAGGTGTGTGCCACCATTTCCAGCTCTGGGCGTGTGCTGGGGAACTGAACTCGGGTCTTTATGCTTACACACTGAGGCATCTCCTCAGCCGTGGTTTTACTGTTTCTTTGGTGTGCTGGCTAGTCTTATATCAGTGTGACACAAGCTAGAGCTATTTGGAAAGAGGAAACCTTAACTGAGAAAATGCTCCCACCAGATTGGCCTGTAGCCAAGTCTGTGCTGCATTTTCTTGATTGATGATGCTCAGTGTGGGTGGTAAGAAAATAGGCAGAGCAAGCCATGTGAGCAGGCCAGCAAGCAGCATCCTTTCACGGTTTCTTCTGTACGTCTTGGCTGTGATGCAAGTGTCTTGATAAGAGGCAATGCCGTGTGAAATAATAAGCAAGCCTGCCTCAATTCCCCCCTTGGCCTCCCTCAGTGACAGAGGGCTTGTAAACCAAATAAACATGCCTGGAAGGGCTTGTAAATCAAATAAACATGCCTCCCCCAAGTTGCTCTTGGTCAGGGTAGTTTTTGACAGTAACAAACATGAAATGTTCTCCCTACACACACAGGACCTCACTACCCTTTTTTCTATTTCTAACCCAAAGAGTTTACTTACTGCTGCCCAGTGGAATTTGACTTCTTGTGGGCTCAATAGTCTGCAGGTAACCACAGCTTCAGTGAACTCATGTGGGCAACAGCCGACTCCTGCCCACGTGACAGCCCATATAACACTTCTCCCCATCCTCCCGCTCGGACACTACTTACACTCCCACGTCTAACATGTTCCCCAAGCCCTGTATGAGGGGTGATACAGGTACACAGACCTGCATTCTTTTCCTCTCTCCAATTTTTCCAACTCCTTTCATCACTGCTTATCCAAATGATTTCCTCAACGCTATTTTCCAATCCTTCACAGACTTGCCTATTTTTGCTCAATTTTAAACTTATGGGATTTATTTTGATTATGGTTATTTCTGTAACAGAAATGTTCTCATTTTGTAAACAAAGCATCCTGTGATCCCTGGATGTCAATTACAGTTTTAAAGCCTAGAGTCTATGCTTGTTCTACTATTGTTAAGGTTTGGGTTTTGTTTGTTTGTTGTTGTTATTGCTGCTGTGGTTGTTTATGTTCATTTGTTGATAACAGATGGGATCTTTGATGGAATGTCTGGGGTGTCTATCTCTTGTGTCTCAGAGCAAGTGTGGTAGGCCTGGGGAGATGATTTAGTCAGGATAGTGCTTTTCCTGCAAGCTTGAGGACCCGAGTCTGACCGTGAGAACCCACACAGAAATCCAGGAGTGGTGGGCACACCTGTAATCCCACACTGAGGAAGTGAGGTCACGAGGACCCCTAGGGCTTGTTAGTCAACCTAATACAGGTGAGCCAAGGTTCCGGTAATAGACCCTGCCTCAAATAAACAAGTGGAAAACTCCTGAGGAGCGAGGCTGGAGACTGACCTGCATCCTACACGCATGCATGCACTTGAACACACATCACACACACACACACACACACACACACACACACACACACACACACACGGTGAGAGTCGGGGCAACTCAGCACAGCTATTCACATGGAATGCCTGTAGTTAAACTCCATCTGAGTCACCCCCATTGTCATCTATTGGCCTCTTCCTTAAGCTAGGTTGGTTCTGCCAAGTGGATTCTGTAAACTTTTACACACAGCTGTGTGAGAGCCTCGAGAGGCCACAAGGCTGAAAAGTCTCTCCATTGAGCATATTCTGACACAGGTTACCTCTATAAACCAGAGTTCAGAAGGTAAATGACAGGGACAGGCTCTGGCTACGTAGATGTGAAGGCAGGTGTCCTGGATAGCTTTAATTGTCACCTTGACAGAATCTAGAGTCAGGGGAGAGGAGAGCTTCAATTGAGAGATCACCCAGATCAGACTGGCCTGTGGGGGTGTGTCTGTGGGGGGAATGTCTTAATTATTCATTGACAGAGGTAGGAGAGCACTGTCCACTGTGGGCAGCACCATTTCTACACAGGTGTATCTAAGTATGAATATGCCAACAAACAAGCGTGCGATGTTCCTCGTGGTTTCTGTTTCGAGCATTTCTGTTTTGAGCTCTTCCCTTAGATGGTGAACTGTGACCTGGAAGTGTAAGATGAAATAAACCTCCCCCCCCCAAGTTGATTTTGATCAGAATGGTTCATCACAGCAACAGAAAAGAATCTAGAACAACAGAGAGTAGGGATATGACTACAATCCTCTCCTACCCACCCACATCTAGCCATAAGAAAAATCTGTCATGTCCTGTCCAGATCCCGGGTGGGAAGTAGTATATGACTTTTCTTCCAGAAATCATATGACCATCCTGTCTTAATTTGGAAGTAGAGATAATATTTGCCCTGGTAGCTAAGACAACAACTTGGGCAAAACCACAATGATAGATGATAGATAGCTAGGTCTGTGGTAATAGCAATGGAGTTAGCACTTCCTAACAGTAGGAAGTGGAAGATGAAGGCAGGTCTCCATGATGCAGCATCCATGAGGTTGCATTCCATTATGGGATGGGGTGGGTTTTTGGTGGCACAGCTGTTTTTGGGTCATTCATGCCCCTGTAAGTAGCCTGCCATCTGGGCTCTGAAAATAAGCCCAATAAACTCATCAGCTGGCTAAGTTGGACTTCAGCTGAATCATTACTTTGGTCTGGTGTCATAGCCCTACCTTGGATGAGGAGACATTGTTCATGTCATATCTCCCCTGGAAAGCTAGTGCAACGGTTGGTCTCTGGGGTTCTGATCAGGTTGCATACTTTTGCTCTAACAATTTGGTGAGGGTTAGTTTTAACTATCAACTTGGCAATGTAGAATCTCCTTAGAAGAAAATCTCAGTCGAAGGACCACTTACATCAGGTTGGCCTGTGGGCACGTCTGTGTATGAATGTCTTGATTGTTCATTAAGGTGGAAGGGCAGTGAGTGGCAGTATTTTATGGCTGGGCCCTTGGTGTATAAAAAAGTAACTGAGAACCACCAACAAGCAAATAAGCTAGATAAATTTTCCTTTGTTCTTGACTATGGATGTGATATGACTAGTTGCTTGAGTCCCTGCCTTGAATTCCCTGAACTGATGCATGGTGCCTTGGAATTATAAGCCAAGGAATTTATCACAACCATAGAAATAAAACTAAAATGAACCTCCACCCATCTCATGTGGGAGGTTAGGTCTCAGTTTCTCTAACTGGCTTCCAATTACCACTTATCCTTTCTCCTTCCAAAGTCCTGTAGGTGTTTGCTGGGTGATGTCACCAGCTGTCTTAGTTAAGGTTTCTATTGCTGTGAAGAGACACCAAGATCATGGCAACTCTTCTAAAGGAAAACATTTTATTGAGGTGGCTCACTTACAGCTTCAGAGGTTCTACACATTATCATCATGGCGGGGAGCAGGGTGGGGTGCAGGCCGATGTGGCGCTAGAATTGTAACTGAGAGTCCTCTATCTTGCAGGCAACGGGAAGTTTACTGAGACGCTAGGTAGTTGGGCACAGGAAACCTCAAAGTCCAAAGCGCCAAAGCTTCACAATGATACACTTCCTCCAACAAGATCATACCCACTCCAACAAAACCACATCTCCTCATAGTGTCACTCCCTATGAGATTATGGGGGTCAATTGCTTTCAAATCACCACACTAATCATCTCATTGAGTTTTCCTTTCCATCCCATTCTCTGTGCCTCTTTCCCATCATTTTAGCCCCTTCAGGAGGAACCAGAAGTAAATGTGGGTTCACTCCACCAGGCTGAACCACTTAGAGATGCTGAGAGTTTCTACAGAAAAGAACCACACCCCAAGTTTGCTGGCTGTTCCCCTTGTCTAGTCCCTTCTTATCCTCCTGTCCTCTTCAGATATTTCATCCCATGTATTCTACAAGCTTTCATTGGCTTTGGGATATCACTTCAAGCAAGGGATGCTCAGACCTTTCACTTAAACCCTGTTTGCGCAGTTGCCATGGCTACGATGGACCACTGTTCTCCAGGAGTGGCATGGCTGTTGCTCCCTTGAGTTCTCCCTGCAAGAGACTGGTGTTAGGTGGGGTGGATTAATGGTTCCATCATGGGGCAGGAGGCTCACAAGGTCCCACCCCTCCCTGAGGATCTATTGGCAGTTAATGGTTGCTGGGGACGGGAGGCATTTTCTTCGCTAGTGTTGCCATTGGAGGTTACCCATGCTCCCATAAATAACCTCAAGTAAACTCATTATGCACCGAGCATTGTGTAGAATCATTTAGATGGTGGTCTAACATTGGTGCCTGGGATGGTTAATCTCAAATGCCCTCTTGATGGAATTCCAAATGACTATTCTCCTGGCATGGCTGAGGAGTTTCTAGACAGAATTAACTGGGGTGCAAAGACATACCCTGAATGTGGGTGGCACCATCTTGTGAACTGGGTTTCCATTCGGAATGAAAAGGAGAAAGTGAGGTGAGCATCAGTATTCATCTCTCTCTGCTTCCTGACTGCCGATTCAATGTGACCAGCTGCCTCACACTCCTGACGCCATGCTTTCCCCATCATGGTGGACTGCACCTTTGAACTGTGAGCCAAAATGAATTCTTTCTTCCTTAAGTTTCTCCTTATTAGACATTTTGTCACAGCAACAAGTCTCCCTATCTTGATGGAACAGACATTTGTTAATCTCACCAGGAAGAGTTGCACACCAGGGTCTCATAGAGATCACCTTGCACTGGGAGGACAGGTCTCACACCACACAGATCGCCTTGCACTAGAAGGACATTCTCGCCTGCCTGCTGCCCTTCCCAGTCAAGGAGTCAGTAGAAGAGGACTATGTCCCTTGCAAGATTCCATCTCCATGGTGCAGCCAATCACTTGGTGCATAATAGATGCTCAATGACATCTGTTCAGTTGAGCCATTTCTAATACACTACATGTGGGAGGCCTTTCCAATCTCATCAGAGAGCGGAAAAACAGGGCCATGTTTATTTGCCAACATGGAAATAAGAAAGGCTAATCAGAAAGCACCAGGAAGTGAAAACCGCCAGATGTTTTCTGAGAACACAAGTCCAGGAAGACAAAATAGCATGCTACGGGGGTGATGTATATTTTTTCCTAGTGATTCGAAATGAATGTGCACTTATTAGGCAGAGAGAGAGAGAGATTTAACGGGCTTTTCGGCTAATGCTGTAATTTTAAATCCATTTAAGATAATTTTCTTTATCTTGAATTTATTTTTCTCAGTAACCAGGATACTTAACTGATTTGCACAAAGCCCATTTGAAAAAAAAGGAAATAATCTACTGCAAGCGAGGGCACATTCTAAATGGGAATAAAAAGGAGACACTGAAAATCTAAAGAAAAAGGAGATTTGAGAAACCAGAGTGAGCTCTTACATAGTAAACAGAGACAAAGCTGCAGTTTGGATGGGGGAGGGGTGCCAAACCCCAACCTTGGTGGAGGAGCCGGTGGAATTTGGTGGCTGTTAAGTGTGGGCGAGTCACTCTCTTTCAGGTACATGGACCAGTGGATGTTCCCACACCCACAAGCTTATGAGTAGAAGATATGATGTTGGAGACATGTTGAGGGAGATTATTTGGAGAGTCTGAGGCTGGAAATGGGGGTGTATAGGACCACATTTCATTGCATACATATATGAGATTCTCAAGAATAATAATTTAGAAAGATCCAATAGCAACAAAAAAGGAATCGCTAAAATTCCTTGAAAGATAATGCTACAATATAGATGTAGAGAAGCGGTCACATAAGACCATCCAAAACCACAGATGTTTACATTATGATTCACAACAATAGCAAAATTACAGTTATGAGGTAGCAACAAAAACATTGTTTTGGTCAGGGTGCAGTGGAGTCACCACAACATGAGGAACTGTATTGAAGGATCACAGCATTAGATAGGTTGAAAACCACTAATCTAGAGCCTCCAATATATTTCCTTGGATTCAAAGCTTGCAAGTAAATTCCAGATCAATACATAAACACTAATGAGAAAAGATCGATCAGGATTACACATGACAATCAAACATCGAAAACAGCTAAAATATCTAATTATGAACAAAATGATCATATTGAGTTATATCAAAAGCTTGTGGGGCTGGGAGAGATGGCTCAGAGGGCAAAACAGTTGCTGTGAAAGTGTGAAGACCTGAGTTTGATCCCCAGCACCCATGAAATGCCAAGCCTAGCATCATGCCCTTGAAATCCCAGTTCTGGGAAGGCAGGCAGAACTGGCCAGTCAGCTAGGCAAGCTGAGTCAGGGAGCTTCACATTCAGTAAGGGACCCTGACTCAAAAACTAAGGTAGAAAGAGATACCTAAACACCCCCTACACATGCATGTGTACACACAGGAACACAGACATTTATTTATACACGTGCTTATGTTATGATGTCAAATAAAAAAGACAAAACTGATACATCAATTACTCATAATCTATAGAAAAACAGACCCAATGATAATGTTGTAATATATTGGTACATGATAATATATAATATTACCAATATGCTAGGCAAATTGGCTCATGTCTGTAATCCCAATATGGGGTTGGGAGGCTGAGGGAGGATGACTGATCATGAATTTGAGGCCAACTTGAACTACATATTAAGTTTTAACTAGCCTGAGCTACAAGCAGTAAGACATTGTCTCCAAAACCAACAAATACATAAAATAAAGTTCAACAGATAGACAGGTAGATTACAGATATAGGTAGGAAGATAGATAGATAGATACATAGATAGATAGGTAGATAGATAGATCTATCGATAGATAGTTGATAAATGATGAAGAAATAAAAGATAATAAATATTAAAACTTCAACAATTACCATGTTTAGGTAAGGATACCATAGTGATATTTTAAATTTAAAACCTTTTGTATTGAGAATCTACACTTTTTTAAAAGTTACTTTTATAACAGTTGTACTTTTTATTTTTTGAGATGGTATCATGTAGCTCTAGCTGGTCTCTAACTGCTTAGCCTAGACTGGACTCCTACCTCAGTCCTTGAGTTCCTGATACTCCTGGGTCCACTTCTCCAGCGCTGGAATTAGGTGCTATGTGTCACCATAACTGTGGTGTTAGGGATGGAACCCAGGACTCTATTCCAGAGCCTGTACTAGACAAGCACGATATCATTTGTGCCATGTCACCAGCCCTTAACTTTTTATTTAGTTAATACCTCCTAAGCAACAAAAGCCCTTGATCGACTGATTATAGAAGAGACAGAACTAAACAGAAGATCCCTCTGTGCTTAGAAGTAGATGAGAAAATATTATTGGTTGAGTCAAAGCTAGCCAGCTCCTTGCCAGGGCTCAGCTGTAACTTACTTAGTGGGACGATAATCTGGAATAGATCGATCCAAGGAGATCTTTTCACTGAGGTAGGAATTGTAGCCATACTTCTCATGTGGTCCTTTGGCTTTTTCTTCTTCAGAGGGAGAAAGGGTGGCAGGAAGGCCTCCTTTGCCCCGTCCACCATACCCTTCAATGAGTCCGAGTGACTTGGATAACCCTAAAAGGAGGAGGAGAAAGAGTTATTCTCAAACACCTCTCCTAGATATATCATGCAACCCCAAAAGAGCTTCAGTTAGGATTTTTAACCCAGAAAATTATGACCTCAGTTTACATATCCTAAAATGTGCTTGGAGAATATGCATCCAGAGGCAGGGGCTGATGTAGTGGGCTGATTTTGAGCTCACTATGCAGCTGAGGATGACCTTGAACTCCTTATCTTCCCGTCTCCACTTCCTGTGTGCTGGCATTTTAGGGCTGTACCTCAAGTATCCAGTTCATGTGGGACTTAGGATACTTCTATGAGAGAAAGATATAGGCTATGCTGAACTCTGGGGTTCCCATCTGAATATCTACAAGGAACCCCTTGCTCTTCTTTTGGAAACACATGGAATCAGAGACCACAGAGACTTGGAGAAATGAAAACCTAAGAAATGGGATGAATGTAGGCATTATCTGTGCCCATCTCCCCTTTCTCTTTGGGACAATCACAGCCAGATTAGGTCTGCAGAAGGGGAAGGTTCCAGGGATCTCTCAGACTTAACAAATATCAGGGAGCCACCAGGCTGCAGGTGGGTGGGTGGGGAGTATTGCTGCGATTGAACTAGGAAAGAACAGATTAATTTCCCTGTGAGCTAAAAGCGCAAGCCAGAGCTTGACGTGACTCTTCCCCTAATGGTCTTATTTAAATTCCATCTCAGAGATAAAGAAAAACACAAAGTATTTGAGGGTAAATCAGAAAAGAGAAAAAAGCCCATGAGCGTGATCACCACAATATACAAAGGAGCACTCCATAGCAATCCTCTCTAAGAAGCTGCAACCCTCTGGATGTTGGTAAGTCCCTATTCTTTGTCATGGTATCCCATAAAGATCTCGAGGAGTAGGTATAGACTGTAGAGCTGTGAGAGGTTGAATAATTTAGTGAGGAAAATTTGTGTTTATGGCTCTCACTGATTGCAAATGTACAAGTCACTTAGTACACACACACACACACACACACACACACACAGACATACATACGTGCATGCATCCATGCACACACTCTGGAGACCTGAAAATTGAACCAGGGCCTCTGACATACTAAAAGACTTTTATCACTGAATCACATATTCAGTTTCTTTCTGGAGGCTTCTAGACAGGCACTCTACTGCTGGTCTAGGTCCCTAGTCCTTCACAAGGTTATTCTACACAAGTGCTCTCTCACTGAGCCTCACCCCCAGTCCTTCATTTCCACAACGGACAGCATGAATGCAGATCACTTTGGCTTTAAGAGTAGGCAGTTATTGATCATAAGTGAACCCAAACTTCATAGGAAGACATCCCTGGGCAAGTCAAAGCCAACAATTCTTCTTGGGTCTTGTGAGATTCAGCATCACAAAACACCAAGGTGCACCATCTATTCCAGGCATTGCTACAAATGGGAATGCATTCATGTAACATCAGAATCAAAAGCAGCTTGGCTCAATCTAGGGCAGCATTGTGCAACCTGTGAAGGTCCCCATGGTTTAGTGTGTCCTTCTCATACTTGGGCTCTTGGCTCTTAGCATCCCCATCCCAGCAGAGATCCCACCAGCTGAGATATTCTCTTGCCTACATGTTTGTCTTCAGTCTAATTTGATGTGGGAAAAAAAGACTTAGATAGCATCATCTTTGCCATACTCAAACAGCCTCCTTAGTCAAACACAAGTACTTAGCTTTGATTTTAAGATTATCTGGTGGCAAGGCAAGGCAGTGAGCACATGTAGTCCCATCACTCAGGAAGCAGACACAGGAGGAGTGTGACTTCAAAGCCACACTGGACTACATAGTTTTCTGGCTCAGAAAAATACATAAATAAAATCAAATCACTAGTGATAGAGCATTACTAGAGGAATGGAAAATGAAAAAGAATTTAACAGTTCTTCAACATGCCCAAACACAGTGACCATAATAAGGCCAAGGGACTCAGCTCCTAGGTGTACAACAAAGCAAAACAAATGTCTATATTCACACAAAACTCAAACCAATGGCTCTTTATGCAAAATGTAATGTTGGCATATAGTTGTGCACTTGGCAATAAAAATAATAAAGTGGCCATGCATGGTGGTCCACATACCATACCACATAGAGTAGACAGATACATGATACCTGTCTAGATGGTGGACACATAGATTTACGATTAATAGATGGTTGATAGAGATTAAAGATAATAAATGGGTAGATAGATGACAGATAATTGATAGATGATATATGATAGATAATAGGTAGATGATAGATTATAGCTATCTAGATGATGAACATATAGATACATGGTGGATAGACAGATGGCAGATGTTAGATATGACAGATAATTGATAAAAAGACAGACAGGTGATAGATGACAGATGATATATACATAGATGATTGACAGACAACGGATAAATGGATGACAGATAACAGAAATGTAGAGATATATGTGATTGAAAGGTATACAGGTAAATAATATAGATATATAGAGATGCATGATCAATAGGAGATTAGGTAGCTATAATAGGGATATAGATAGTTTGATGACAAGTGATAGATAGAGCTTATATGCACACACACACACACACACACACACACACACACACACACACACAGGTCTCCTGAGAGCTGGGATCACAGGATGCTCTCAATAGCTGAATGCTATGGGATTTGTAAAACACCCTTACAAAGCCACAAACACATGGCCCTCTTGTGATAAGTCACTCTGTTTCTAACAAGACAAAATATAAGGTTAGATATAAAAAACTTCCAGTAAAACACTCAATAAAGTTATTTTAAATTGTATAAAATGCAGAGCCAAACTTACAAGAAAAGGAACTCCTGAGATGCATTAATGGGGGAATGGAAACAGTCGGCTGAGAAAAGAGAGATGGGCTGGTCATTAACTAAAGGCTGATGTATGGCACAGGGGAATCCAAGTTTCCCATGGAAATAATTCAAGCAGAGATATTTGTAGAAATAAGCATTCCCTTAGCAAGTGTACTTAGAAAGGAAGCGTGGATTATTATTGTTGTTGTTGTTATTATTATTGTAAAGGGGCTGGGCTGGTATCTGGCTCAATTGTAGCATACTTGTCTATAATCAGGGAGGGCCTGGTGATATATCTCAGTGGTACAGCACCTGCCTAGTATCCCTGAGTGAGAGGCTGGAGGTGTGGCCCAGTGTTAGAGCACCAGTCTAGAATTCCTCAGTGAGGGGTTGGAGATGTAGCTTAATGGTAGAGCACTGGCCTAGAAGTCCCCAGTGAGAAGCCGGGGGGTGTGGCTCACTGACCACACAACCTAGCCATCTCAGCAGACTCCAGACCCCAGTAAGAGATTCTGTCTCAAAAATCAAGGTGAATAGCACCTCAAGAATGATGTTCAAAGCTGACCTTTACATGCCACCACATGTACATGAACATGCACACACACACAAACATGCAAAGTAACATAAAAATAAAGATTAATAATGCATGCCCATGTGACCAAGGACATGTAGGGAATTTGGTTCCTAATGCAATGTTTTTCTTTCTTTTTTTTTTCTTCCCCTGTGGCATGATTTCTTCCCAGGATGAAAGACTCCCACTTAGCAACTTCACACATACACACAATAAACCCCCACCATGCCTCCCAGCACAATGTGACAACTATGAATTAAATATTTTGTGGTCCACGTGTTTTCCCCCCAATTTCATCTGCCAGAGAGACGCAACAAGGCAGCACAAATTTCCTCAGGATTTTAATGTGTTTACTTAGCAAGCTCCCAGAAACCACCGACAAAGACAAGTAAGAGTTCAAGTGCATGGATGAAGGGCTCGTCAGTCTTTGTGCCAGAATGTTTCCACTGGAAACCATTGAGATGACCCCGCTGTATTAGTCACCTCTTCACAGCTGTGACAAAGCTCCTGACTAATGCAGCTCCAGGAAGGAAGGGTTTATCCTGACTGAGGGACAGTCCACCAAGAGGTGCAGGCACGGTGACCAGAGCGTGAGCAGCTGGTGGCCTGGCATCCGCAGGAAACAGAGGGAGATGAATGCTGTGCTCAGCTCACTTTGTCCGTTCTGTTCTGTCTGGGACTTCATTCAGTGGGATGGTACTCCCCACACTTAGGGTGGATCTTCCCTCCTCAGTTAACCTAGTCTAGAAATCTCATCACAGACACGCCCAGAGGTGTGTCTCCCAGGTGACTCCTGATCTTGTCAAGTGGACTGTCGTTATCAACACACACACACACACACACACACACACACACTCATGCAAGCGTGTGCGCACACACACACCTAGAAATGCTTCTACTCCAAAAGGGCCCATTATAGCATTATAGCAGGACCTGTGTTTTCTCCCTAGAACTCTCATTTATAAGGCCAGGCATAGTGGATCACATCTATAGGAGGAGGATCTCTGGGGTTTACTGTCAAGTCAGCCTGGACTTTTTGATCAGTTCCAAGCTGAGACCTTGTCTCTATAGGAACATCTGATTTTGACCTCTGTTATCCACACGCATTTGCATGCATGTACACACAGTAACATGCATATGCGCGCGCACACACACACACTAACTAGCCCTGAGAAAGTTGTCTAAAAGTAGAGTGAATATAATAATGCATCTATATTCATAAAGAGAAGGATGGACACTAATGAATGTCACAGAGAAATCAAGCTTGAAAAAGGCCAGCCGGGTGCTGCAGAAAGGGCATTAGAGGCACTAAGGACAGCCCTATCAAGGAAGAAAGTGTCCCCCGGGGGGTAAAGGAAAAAAGTAGGAAGCAAGGCTGCCTCTCAGTGAGGATGCCCGGGTGGAAGAAGTAATGATCTAGTGTTATCAAGAGCTTTGTATTCCCACAATAACTAACCAGAATATATAATGTTGAACCTATTTATAACAGCAACAACATTGCATCGGTTCCAGCGATAACCAATAAGACTATAAGGACATTTTACTAAGGGGAATAAAATGCAACCTACATAAACTGGCATTGAAGATGTGTCTCCTATTTGGAAGATGGAACAGTAGGAAAATACAAAAAATACAGTACTATACATTACAATTTACCTTCTCTGGGAAAGGTGATGGGATTTGAACTCAGAGCCTTGTGCCTGCTAGCTGGCAATCACACCCAGCTGCACTCTAAGCCCAATTTCTTCTTCTTTTAATTTTTAAAAATTAAAAACTACACACACACACACACACACACACATTTTGTATGTGTTTGTGTGGGGGGGGTGTAGAGGTCATAGGCATAGGACGACTTATGAAAGTTGGGTCTTTCCTTCTACCATATGGGTTCCAAGGACTGAACTCAGCTGGCCAGGTTAGTGACAGATGCCTTTACTATCTGAGCTATCTATCTCTCCATCATCCTTTAATTGTTAAGTATGTGCATCTGTGTAGGTATGTACACAAAAGTGCCGGTACCTGTGAAGACCAGTGGAGGGCATCAGATACCTGGCAGTGGAGTTACAGAGTTAGTTGTGAGCCACCCAACATGAGTACTAGAACCCAAACTCAGGACCTATAGAAGACCAGTTCACATTCTTAACCACCAAGCCAATTCTCCGGTTTCTATTGGTTTTTATTATCATTGTTCCTTAAGTCTAGAAGATAATAAAGGGTAGTAAGATTAACCTAGAATAACACAAAAGTAAGAAAAAAGTTTATTTTTTTTCAAAAGATATAAACCGAGCCAGGGAAATGAGTCTGTAGACTAGAATACTTGTTGTGTAAGCTGGAGGACCTGAATTCAGATCTTTGTCCCCAGGTAAAAAGCCAGGCAAGACTATAAGTGAACCTGCTACCCCCCGCCCTGTGGTGAGCTGAGGCAGGAGGATTGTTAGTGATGAATGCTTGACTCCCAGCTGGGGGTGCTGTTTCTGATGGTTCTAGAAACTCTAGGAAGAGGGGCTTGGCTTGAGGAAGTCATTTCAGACATGCCTTTGGAGGTTGTAACTGATCTGGGGACCTCTTGCGATCTGCTTCCTGTTGGAAAGGAAGTGAAACACTGTCTGTCCATGCTCCCACCACCACAACACATTGCCTGTGCAAATGGGACTAAGTGACAATGGCCTATAACCCCCTGAAATCAGGTGTCCAAACAAATCTTCCCTGCCCTAGGTTGGTTTTGCAGATACTCTGATCACAGCCATGCAAACACAGTCAATACTAGTGTGATCACATAGGTTTGCTGGGAGGTAGGACTTCAAACTATTTCTTTTTAAGCTTATTTGCAACATCTCTTTATTTGGTTCATGTGAGTGTCATGCTTATGGCATGGGGCACATATGGAGGACAGAGGATAACTTGCAGGAGTCCATTCTCTCCTTCCCCCACATGGATCATAGAGATGGAACTTTAGCAACTGTTTTGACCTGTTGAGGCATCTCACCAGCCCCAGGGATTTCTTTCTCTCAGATATTTACCAAACATGAAGCAGTAAAATTGACACTAAAATCTTTAAATTTTTGAAATATTAGAGGGGGAAAAATAAGAAAGAAAGCCGGGCAATGGAGGCTTACATCCTCATTCTCAGCACTCAGGAAGGAGGTACTGGATGATCTATGGGCCAGCCTGGACTACAGAGCAGGTTCCAGGACAGTCAGGGCTACACAAACAAAACAAGAAAAGAAAAGAAGGAAGGAAGGAAGGAAGGGAGGGAGGAAGGAAGGGAGGGAGGGAGGGAGGGAGGGAGGAAGGAAGGAAGGAGGGGATTCCCTTCTATTAAGATTAGGGACCATCTTACTTTTTAAGGCAAGGTCCTATGTCTCCTAAGCTGGCCTCGAACTCACCACACTATAAAAGATAACAGTGGCCTTCTGCCTCCTGTGTCCATTGCTGGAGTCCTGAGATCACAGGCCTGCACTATTGTACTGGGTTAATGTGGTGCTGGGGTGAAACCCAGGCCTCCTGCATGCTAGATCAGCACTCTACCCACTGAAAATCCTCCCCAGCCCTCTGAGATTACTTTCACATAGATGATGGATTGGGTTCGTCTATCCTGCAGGGTCCAGAAATCCTGTGAGGTCCAAGGGCTTTATAGTTCCTTAGTGAAAAATAAATCCTCCCAGTCCACATTGGTCATAGATTCCAAATGAGCTACAACAGCTCCAGTGTAGCAGCAAAAACAAACAGCCCAGAGTGTAAATCATCACCTCCCTCCATGCAATCGAGGACATTGTTTTCTTGGGGACTGCAGTTTAAACTTATGTGTTTACCATAGCTAGCATTACTCTTCCAGAAATAGGAACGAGACTTAGAACAAACACAAATTCCAGACTAGAGACCATAGCAAGTGTGATCCAGTGCCCTGGCAGCTCACAAAGTTACTCAGATAGAACAGAATGTGTACACGCACACAATTTAAAACATCTGTATACACTCATGTCATAAATACAGACACATTTGTACACACATATACACAAACATACATGCATGCACACTCTCCCTACACAAAAAATATGTTCATACTCATCTATATAAACACACATGTATATATGCACACTTCCACATACCCTAATACATGTGTGTGCATACACACATCCACACACACACACACACACTCACATGGTTACATGAGTAGCCAAACATGTCAAGTTCCAGTCGGATTCCACAGATTAGAGGAGTTTCTTTAGGAGAGACTCAACTGCCCCATCAGTCCCAACTCCAGACAGATCCCACCTACACTAAAGCATTTGGAAAGCGATAGACCATGGAAATCACAGCTGTGTGCTTAATAACAAAAATTCCGCATTTATTCCTGGCCAATTTCCACTATTTTATGAGAAGCCTTTTTTTTTCCAGAAGCCAGAATAATAATTGCAGTAAAGGCGGGGGAACTCAGTCGGTTGAGTGTTTTCCTGGCACGTTCAAAGCTCTAGGTTTCATTCCCAGAGCTGCATATAGACCAGCCATCGAGATGCATGCCGCTACTCCTGGCACTCAGTAAGTAGAGGTAAGAGGATCAGGAGTTCAATGTCATCCTTGACCATGCAGCAAGTTTGAAGGCAGCCTGGAATACATGAGACTCTGCCTCAGAAACACAAAATAAAAACAAATTGAGGTAAAATATAGATAATATGCCAGAAATGGGACTTGCTGTCCTAGCTACCAAGCATAAGGAATAGCTCCGATAATTAAGATGGAGGGACAATGACACAGATAAGTGAGTCGGGAAATATTGCTGCCAGAGAGTTTAGCAACATTCTGGATACCAACAACAGTGATAATTAATTCAATTGACAAGAGTCTATTATACACACAGCAGCAAATGACACTTTACTGCACAGACTGAACACACCCGAGAGTGTCTTATTCTAATCCGCTTTCTCCACATGCATATATGGTAAAATATTTTAAAATTCTTTACTCAACTCAAATAGACATTCCTTCATTCTGGTGTTGGGGATTGAACCCAGGGCCTCTACCTTTATAACCCCCAGTCCGAAAGTACTTTTTAAATTTTTTCATTTATTTCATATCAATTGCATTCATTACAGCAATTTTTTTTCTTTAAGCATGTGTATATCCCATAGCTTCCCTCACTTGGGGATCACTCCTCTCCTCTCTTTCCATTTCTCCCACTGAGCCATTTAGGTTACATCCAGTCTTTCTCTGTAGAATCTGTTGTGATACATCACTATATATATATATGATGGATATGTATTTTATTTAAATTAGAAACGATCTTATTTTATGTATCAATCCCAAACGTACCTTTTTGTTTTGGTTTCTTTGGTCCTTTTGTTTGTTTGTTTGCTGTGTTGGCTCTTTTTTGTTTGCGTTCTTTTTTGTTGTTGTTTTTTGATAGAGTCTTTCTGTAGCCCATGCTGACCTGGAACTCACTATGCTGCCTGGGCTAGACTCTAGTTCATAGCAATACTCCTTCCTCAGCTGCAAAGTGATGGAATTATGAGCATGTGTCATACCATGTGTCAAAAAGGACCAGGTGTCAGCATGTATACATCTCCCCTTTCTTGCTTTTTCATTTGATTGTTTGTGGTGTGTGTGTGTGTGTGTGTGTGTGTGTGTGTGTGTGTGAATTCAGTGCATGAGGAGACCAGAAGATGGCATTGGATACCCCAGAGCTAGAGTTAAAATTGATATTGTTCAGTGAGGGTGCTGGTAACTGAACTCAGGTCCTCTGGAAGAGCAGCAAGCACTCTTCACTGCTGAGCAGTCTCTTCATTCCCAACTCTCTTGACACACTCCCTCTTCTCCACTTGTGCTATACTACGTGGAGAAGCTCAGAGTGTCTCATCTCTTGCTCAAGTTACCACTCTCAGCTCCCAAAGTGATCTACAGAATGAGTCTTCTAGCATGCAGACAAGATTTTCATTTGATTAGCACTCACTTGTGCTGTGCTGTGGCCTATGGAGGACAGCCCTGAAGAGTCCACACACTGGGAATGGCTCATTAATAGACTCTCAGTGCTGTCTAACGTGCCTCTCTATTGCATTCTTTGTTTAAACTATCCCATGCCCTCCTGATGATTACAAACTGCCAATGACCCCACTTGAACTGAGGGTTACTGGGGACTAGAGCTAGGGATTTCCATGCATACCAGGCAAACACTCTACAAAGAAGCCATGCCCCTGGACCTTCACTGGGGGGGTTCTAGTCAAGTTCTCTACCATGGACACATTCCCAGCCTTTGTTTTACCTTTCGAGACATCTTACGAAGTTGTTGTCCAACCTGAATTTACCATTTAGACCTGGCAGCTCTGGAACTTGTGATCTTCCTGCCTCAGCCTCCCAAGAAGTGGCAAGTACAGGCCCACAACAGTAGGCCTAGCTTGCCATCCTTTGTGAACACCAGCCAATCTAGACTATCAAAATGTGCTCTAATGTGCAGTGGAAATCTCAACAGAATTCTCAGTCTCAAACAAATGGTATATTAGCCTTTGGTGGTCACTCAAGTAGGAAAAGGGCTCTTGCAAAGAGGAATGACCCTTTTGTGTCTTGCAATAGCCTGGTTCACAGTAAGCACATGTATGTTATGCACATGCATGAGTTGCTGAGTTATCAAAGCAAGTTTGTGAAGAAGTGAATGCGTGCTCTGTATATTAGGCTGGTGAAATACATCACCATGATCTAGGCCAGCAGTTCCCAACCTGTGGGTCCTGATCCCTTTGGGGATTGCATATTCTTCGATATCCTGCATATCAGATGTTTATATTGCAACTAATAACAGTAGCAATATCGTAATGATGTAGTAGCAACTAAGATAATTATATGCTTGGGGGTCACCACAACATGAGAAATTACACTAAAGGGTTACAGCATTAGGAAGTTGGGGACCACTGCTCCAGACTGACACCGAAATCTCCTGCTGACACGATAGAAATCTGCTGGAATTGCTTCATGAACTCAGTCAGATCATCAGTTCCCCAGTTCATATATTAGCACAGTAATCTTGACTTTTGTTGACAACTGCATTATGATGGTGATCCTGACATTTCCATCCTGCATCCACCCAGCTTGCCAGACGTGATGTCCGAAGGTTATATTAGCCTTAATATATCACATGAAGTCATGAAAATGCAAATAGAGGCTGCAGTGATAGCTCAGTTGGTAAAATGTTTGCTGTGCAAGCATCAGGACCTGAGTTTAATTCCAAGAACCCATATTTAAAAGAGAATTGAGCATCGTAGTGAATGCTTGCAACTCCAGCACTAGACAGCTGCAGATGGGTGGATCTTGGAGGCTCATTGACTGGCCAACCTAGTTGAATAGGCAGAACCCACAAAGATAAACAGCATCGAGGAACAATACCTGAGGTCATCCATGTGCAGACACATACACGTGCATGTGCAGCTGTACACACATGCACATGTATGCACAAATAACATGTGCAAACAAAAAGAATTCAACTGGCTCCATAGTTAAGAGTGCTTGTTGTTCTTGCAGAAGGCCCAACTTTGATTCCCAGCACCCACATCAGGTGGCCCATAACCACATGGAAGTCCAGCATCAGGGAATCCAATACCCTCTTCTGGCCTCTGTGGACACACACGTGCACACACACATGCACACACACCACACACACATACACACCATACACACACACACTTAAAAATTAAAACAAACTTCCTAAATTAAAAAAAACCAACTATACCAATTGCTATTTGGTGTAAGAAAACTACACAAACTCTCCTTCGTGTGTAAGGACAGCAATGCATCTAAGGTATAACACAGACTCTTGAGTTGGGAGGAAGGGCAGAGCAGCCAGCTGGGTACCTCCATCTGGTAGAACAATACCTACTGTACTGCACTCTGCCAAGAATAAAGCACTCACTCTTTGTGCAGTGTGTTCTATACAATAGCTCCCAAGGGTATATTTAAAATAACATCACTTGTTTTCATCTACACAGCAGTCTTCTACAATATTTAAAATTAAACTTGCTTTTGGATTATCAATCTAAGTTATTACCATGACCTGGCTTCTTATCTTTGTTGTTTGGTCCCAGGCTAAACTGTATCCTGATATTCGTGTGTTATTAAGTGTCCTGTGATGGTAGAGTCAGCTTGGGCTACAATAACTGAATAGTATTGGTTTGAACCAAGGTATTGTTAGTATCTCGTGGCTACAGAGGCTTGCCTTGGTTTTGTTTGGCTTACATACCCCTATCACAGTCGATTACTGAGGGAAGTCAGGGCAGGAAGGCAAGCAGGAGCAGCACTAAGAACCGTGGAGGAATGCTGTTTAATGGCCTGCTCTCTGTGACTTGCTCAGCTTGCATCCAGGACCACCTGCCTGGGGTAGCATTGCTCATAATGGGCTGGGCCCTCCCATGTCAATAATTAATCAAGGAAGGGCCTCACAGGAGAGTATAATGGAGACAATTCTGCAGTTAAGATCCCCTCTTCCCAGGTATGTCTAGTTTTGTTATTAAGTTGACAAAATGCAACCAGCATGAGACTTGAAATCCAAGCCCAAGGTGCTGGCAGATTCTGGTCTTGTTTTCATTTTCTATGGTTCTGACCATTTTAAGTTGCTCTATACAGCTCAGGCTGACCCAGAGCTGCTCAGTATGTAGCCCAGGCTGGATACAATCTCATGATCCTCCTGCCTTAGCTCCCTAATTCTGGGATTGCAGGTGTGTGCCACCGTTCTTAGCTTAAATTGGGCTATCGTGACAGTTGATGTCATCAAGTTGAATCTAGAGTCATCTCTGAGAACTTCTGAGTTTCTACGTTGGGTTCACTGAGATAGGGAGACCCACCCCGAATGAGGGCAGTACCATTCCATGGCTGGGGTCCTGGACCAAATCAAAAGGAAAAAAACAGCTGAGCATCAGTATTCATCTCTTGTCTGTTTGACTGTGGGTGAAATGTGACCAGCTGCCCCATGCTCCTGCCACCACACCCTCCCCGCCGTGATGGACTGCATCCTCGAACCTTCAGCTATAAACACTTCCTTAGTGGCTTTCATCTGGTGTCTCCTCACAGCAGTGAGGAAATGAGTGACACACCGCCGTTCTGGTTCACAAATAGCTCTCTTTACAGTGTCTTTGCATGATACCGTGTCTTGTGTCTCCTCTTCGTGTGTGTGTGTGTGTGTGTGTGTGTGTGTGTGTGTGTGTGTGTGTGTGTGTGGTATGTCAGTGCTGGGGACTGAACCCAGGGCCTCATGCACCCACCACTAAGTCACCTGCCTCTGTCCCTCTTTCTATTTTTAGCTCCACCTTCAATACCTTCTCAGTTCTCAAGGGTCTAGCCTCCAAATACCTCCTGCCATTTCCTATGACTTAAAACATTCTGTTGAGATTCAAAACGTAAACAAAACTTAGAAGTGTTGTGGGACAACATCCCTAGGGAGATATGAACAACTATCTACTCACCCTATAAAAGCGACCAACCACAATACATATACCACCAAAGTCCAACTTGGTGAACCAATGAGTGACTTACAGGAGTGTGGGTGAGAGGTTACTCACAGTAACAATGATTCAAAGACAGCTGCGTCACCAAAACCCACCCCAGTGTGGTTGATAGTTCATAAAACTGGACCTGAAGCACAGTATAGCCTTCAGGAGATTGCCTTTCCCAGGCAGCTTAGCTGGTATGTTTTCCAGGCCAGTGGTTCTCAACCTGTGGGTCGTGACCCTTTGGGGGTCAAAGGACCCTTGCACATGTGTCACCTAAGACAATCAGAAAACACAGATATTTATAATATGATCCGTAACAGTAGCAAAATTAGATATGAAGTAGCAATGAAAATAATGTTATGGTTGGGGGTCACCATAAACTGTATTACAGGGTCTCAGCATTAGGAAGGTTGAGGACCACTGTTCCCGGCAGTTCACC
>NW_024429206.1:21455000-21477500 GCF_017639785.1 Mesocricetus auratus
ACTCTCCTCCTCTCTCCTCTCTCAACCCTTCCACTCCCATTGGCCCCCCATCCTCTCTAGACAGCCTTGCTTCTTCTTTCAAGCTGTGATTTTATGTTATCTGTATAAGATCTAGGAACCACAAGTGAAAGAAAAGTATCACATGCATCTCTCCAAGGCTGGCTTAATTAACTTAATGATCATCACCAGTTACATCCATTTTCTAGTGAATGACACAACTCTGTTTTTATGGATGAAAAGAAAATCTACTATGAGGTGTTGGAGAGATGGCTCAGTGAGTAAAAGAGTTTGGTGTGCAAGCATGAGGACCTGGATTCAGATGTCCAGCACCCATGTAAAAAGCCAAGAGTGATCATATTCAGCTGTAACCCAAAGTATGGCAAGCTCCAGGTCCAATGAGAGATCTTGTACTAAAATGAGATAGAGAGAACTAGAGGACTCCCAGCGTCCTCTTCATGCCTCCACTCGCATGCACGTGGATGCCCGCATCCTCACATTTTCAAATATTACAACAAAGGAAAAAAATCCATCGCATGTGCAACACACACATCACATTTTCCTTATCCAATCCTTTGTTTTTGCACACCCAGGCTAGTTGCACAACTTAGCTGTAGCGCACAGTGCTGCAGCTGACATTGGTGTGTGTTTATGTGATGTGCTGGCTTGGAGTCATTCTTGTAAACACCTAGGAGTGGTACAGCCAGGTCACATGGCTGTCCTAATTTCAGTTTTTCAAGAAACGGCTGGACCGATTTCCATAGTGGCTGGACCAGCTTGTATTCCCATCAGTGGTGGATGAGCCGGTTTGCCTGGGAGCACAGAACCAAACTCAGGTCCAATGCAAAAGCAGCTGGTATTCTTAACTGCCAAGCCATGTTTGCAACTCCTGTCAAAGACTGCCATTCTGACTGTGGTAAGATAGAATCTTGGTGTATGTTTAGTTTGCATTTCTGTGACTTCTGGCTTCTGGTAAAGTTGAACCCCGCCCCCCAATCTGTATTGACCATGTATGTTCCATCTTTTGAGAACTGTTTGCTTACTTCGTTAGTCCATATATCGATTGGGCTGACTGATAGTTAAGTTTTGAGTTGAAAAAAGCAAACCTCTTTTGTGGTTGTGATTTTTGAGACACGGTCTCAAAATTGTGCATTTGGGTGTGTGTGTGTGTGTGTGTGTGTGTGTGCGTGCGCGCGCGCGAGCATGTCTGTGTGTCTGTGGGTGGGCACCTGCACTCGAGGAGGTCAGAAGAGGGCATCTGATCCCTTGGTGCTGGAGTTACAGATGCTTATGAGATAATCATTGTGGGTTCTGGTCCTCTGAAAGAGCAACAAATGCTTTTAACTGCTGAGCTGTCTCTCCAGCCCCAAACCAATGCTCTTTGCATGTCAGGCAAGCATTCTATCAAGCACTGGAGCACATCCCGAGCCTGTTACAAAATTCCTTATTTGGGTTCCCAGACAAGGCAATATAAGCACAAATCTAAGATTTATCCACCAGATTTACAAGTGGCGAAATCCAATTTCTTGGAGAATTGATAAATTCAGGAAGAGCCACTATAACGCTCTAACTAAATACAAAATGAGCAAAAACACAAGCACCCAGACTCTTGGATTACTGAATGGGCCACACTGGTGCTGGAGTTGCCAATGCATATATGTCTTCACAGTGTTGCAGGATGGAATCCAGCCTCATGTAGTAAAGCAGCCCTCTCCTCGGAGTGCCTTCAAATGTGCTCTAAACAGAGGTCACACCAGCTTCTGCATTCCATTCTGTACTCACTGGTCCTGCTTCTGTGTGGGAAGGCAGAGAAGGTGCTACTGCCATGCCCAGAACAAAACCAGCACCTGAGGGAAGCAGAATTCTAAGTCCTCCCTCTGTCCGTACTGTTAAATGTGACTGTGTTCCTTACTCTTTATTTGGTTGCGACAAAATGCCTGACAAGAACAACATAAGGAAGGGATTATTGTGGCTCACAGTTTGAGAGTTCACAGTCTGTCATAGTGGAGAAGGAATAGCAGGCAGCAGGAGCATGAGGCAGTGGGTCCCATCACATCTGCAGTCAGGAAGCAGAGAGAGATGGATGCTGATACTCAGTTCTCTCCTTTTTACCCAGTTCAGAATCTCAGCACACAATGATGCCACCCACATTCAGGGTAGCTCAACAAACCTAATCTAGAAACTCAGGTGGATGGCACCCAGGAGTCTCCTTTGTTTTCATGGGACTCAGAGTCCCATCAAAATTGTCAATCAAGATTACACATCATAACTTTAGTCCCTTCCCCAGCTGGAGTCCCCAGATGATAAAAACTTAAAGTAGACAGACTACAGGTAAAAATTCCAGGGAGAGACACACATGCCTTCCTCTCATCTCTCTTCACTTGTCAATGAATTCAAATGAACAAATAAGTGGAATCCTTTGAATATATCACCCATGGGAGACTCCTGGGGATACAGAGAGGATAATGTTTTCTGTCTCTCGGGTTGTTTTCTGTTCCTTTGATGAGATCCCTAACAAAATAACTCAGATCCCATTTCATCAACACATAAGTAGCAGGAAGAGAGAGTGGGGCCAGGCCATATAAAACTCCCAAACCTACCTAAGTGATACACTTCTTCTATTGAGGCTCCTATTCATAAGGGTGCCACAACTTTACTCAACACCGCTACAACTAGGACATGTGAGACCATGGAGACCACTTCACATTCAAACCACAACACCCTTCCCATTCTGAGCAAATGGCCTTGAGGGTCAGTGTTCGTGGAATCATCCACGATGAACATTCTGCATTTCTTGTGCTTGGCTGGAGAGGTTCTGGAAGCCTTTGGGGGACTGGTGACCTACAGAACACAACCATGCTAATAAGCCCATACTGAAATGCCAGCTTCCACCCAATACAGTAGAAGCTTATATATATATATGAAGCTGATATAAGTGAAATCACCAAATAATGTTGGAGACAAGACCTGACCAAATATTTCTCATCATCAAATAAAGTTTCCAGTATCAAGATTGGGTTACATCTAATTTAGTTGTCTGCCAAAGGGGTCCTACGGGAACTGCCCAACTACCTAGTGTATTGCCGAGGCTGTCAGTGACTATCCACTAACTGATGGTAAGGCCCTATTGCTGAAGATAACACATGCACAACCCATTGAACACGGAGAAGTTAAGATGGTACCTACCTAGAGACATCACCCCTAAAGACCAATGTTCATGGTATTGGAAGGTTTTCTGCATGTCACCAAAGGAGAAAGGTAAATGCTGACCCAGCTACATCTCTTCTATACACACTGGCACACAGCTTGTGGGAGTAACCAACCTATATCTGATTGGGTTTAAGGCCCCCTCCATGAGATGGAACCCATCCCCAACACTGTTCAGGTGTCCAAAAACCTGAGACCAGATAGGCCAGGGGCCTAGGAGGAAGCCAAATACCACTTTCCTGCTAAAGCATCACAGCAAATAAAATGACTCCTGATGACATTCTGCTACACTCATAGATCACTGTCTTGCTCAGCCAATCATCAGAGAGGCTTCCTCCCGTGGACAGGAGGGAATTAATAAAGAGCCAGACAATATGCAGAGAGTGAGAGACCTTGGAACACTTAGTCCTAAATGGGGTGTCTCCATCAAATCCCTCCCCTCAGGGATCAAGGACCCTGTGGAAGAGGGAGCGGAAAGACTGTGAGAGCCAGAGGGGCTGGAGGACACCAAGGAAGCCAGGCCTTGTAAACGCATGACCTATGAACTCACTGACACTGTGACTGCAATCACAGGGCAGGCACAAGTCTGCTCCAGTGTTGAGAGCAGTGGACACAAACCAGCATCCCTAACCCAGAAGCTATCTCCAGTTGCTAATAGCTCACAAATGAAAAATGACTTCTTTCCTACAGAGTCTCACTGGGAATGCACACCACTCCTAAGCCCAGGCCCCATGCCCAGCAGGAGAAGGCCAACGCAAAACAAACTCAGTGGCATCTTTCAAGGTTCTTTGTCTCACAAAATGTGGTCTCTTAGTGTTTGTAGAACATCTAGCCAGGACCTTCTGGTTTTAAGAGTTTCCATGGAGAGGTCAGATGTAATTCTGATGGGTCTGCCTTTATATGTTACTTGGCCTTTTTCCTTCGCTGCTCTTAATATTCTTTTGTTTTTCATTTTTTAATTTAAATTAGAAACGAGCTAGTTTCACATGTCAATCCTTGCTCCCTCTCCCCCCTCCCACCAGCCCCCACCTCTCACCCTATCCCCCCTCTGATCACCAGGGAGGTGAGACCTTCCATGGGGATCTTTAAAGTCTGTCATATCATCCTAGGCAGGGCCTAGGCCCTCCCTCATGTGTCCAGGCTGAGAGATCATCCTTCCATGTGGAATGGACTTCCAAAGTCCATTTGTATGACATGGATAAACACTGATCTAATTTAGGAGGCCCCATAGATTGCTGAGGCCTCCTCACTGACACCCACTTTCAGGGGATCTGGATCAGTCCCATGTTAGCCTCTCAGTCACCAGTCTGGGGTTATTCTGTATGTTTGGTGTTTTGATTATTATGTGGCGAGGGAACTTTTTTTTTTTGGTTCAGTCTATTTGGTAAGCTTCTTGTACTTTCGTAGGCATGTCCTTCTTCAGGTTAGGAAAGTTTTCTTCTATTACTTTGTTGAATATGTTTTCTGTGCCTTTGAGCTGGGCTTCTTTGCCCTCTTCTATACCTATTATTGTAGGTTTGGTCTTTTCACGCCTGGATATTTTGTGTTTAGGATTTGTTGGATTTAAGATTTTCTTTGGTCAGTGAATCTGTTTCCTCTGGTTTATCTTCAGCACCTGAAATTCTCTCTTCCATCTCTTGTATTCTGCTGGTTATGCTTGCATCTGTAGTTCCTGATCGTTTACCCAGCCTTTCTATTTCCAGTATTCCCTCAGTTTTTGTTTTCTTTATTGTCTCTATTTCAGTTTTCAGGTCTTGAACCTTTTGAATTGCTTCCTTCATCTGTTTGATTGGTTTTTTCCTTGGCTTTCCTTGCTTTCTTTAAGAGATTTGTTGATTTCTTGCATTTTTGGTTTGTTTTTTCTTCCATTTCTTTAAGGAATTTTCTCATATCCTCTTTGAGGGCCTCAGTAATTTTCATGAAGTTTTTTTTAAGGTCATTCTTTTCTGCTTCATCTGCGTTGGCATGTTCAGGTCTTGCTGAATCCCTAGACTCTGGTGGTGTCATATAAGTCTTTCGGTTGTTGAATGTGTTCTTATACTGTTGTCTTCATATCTATTTTTCTAGAGGGTATAGGTGGGGTCTCTCCCTCTCCTCTCTACCAGAGGGTGGAGGGGCAAGACAGGGATGGCAGCTGATGATGCTGGCTGCTTTGTTCTGCCTCCAGGTCCCTCTGGGGGATTCAGTGGCAGGAAGAGGGAAAGGTGGGCTGGAAGAGCCCCTGGCACTTACCTCTCTCTCTACTGGAGGTTAGAGGGGCAAGACAGGACATTATTTTATTTATTATGTATACATGGTTCTGCCTGCATGTATCCCTGCAGGCCAGAAGAGGAACCAGATCTCATAGATGGTTGTGATCCACCATGTGGTTGTCTGGAAATTGAACTCATGATCTCTGGAAGAGCAGCTAGAGCTCTTTAACCTCTGAGCCATCTCTCCAGCACCCAGTTTTGTGTTTCTATGGGACTCCTATGTGTATGAATGTGTCTGTCTCTGTGTCTGTACGTAATTCCTCTACTTTTTATTTGGCTCTTTCTCTTCTGCTTGCTTGTTTTGTCCTATTGAAGTTTGTTTGTTTTTATTTTACTTTTTTCAAGACAGGGTTTCTATGTGTATCCCTGGCTGCCCTGGAACTTGATCTGTAGACCAGGCTAGTCTCAAACTCATAGAGATCCATCTGCCTCTGCCTCCCTAGTGCTGGGATTAGAAGTGCACTTCCCACTTCCCCATCAGCCTGGGAGCAGGCAGCTGTAAGACAATGTTTACTAAAAAGCAATACAATGCCCGGGGCAATAAGTTCCTGATAAGGGCTCGCCCACAGGACACCCTGACCTCGACCTTTTCCAAAGACTAACCACCTCTTCCTGACCCACCCACCACAGCCTCTGGTGTCAGGGTATATATAACCAGCCAGGGTAGGAATAAAGTAGAGCCATCTTGAGGAGCCTTCTGGAAGCCTTCTTGAAGTTTTCTTTGCACCACCGACTGGTGTCTGTGTCATCAATCCCGACACCCTCCACACATTCTTGGACACAGGCTACGCAGCAGACACAGCAGTGCACCACCACCTGGCTGTTTGTTTTTGTTTTATCTTATTTTATTATTATTCTTTAGTCTGCCAGTTTGTCTTCTAACTAGAGACAGAGAGAAGTGGAGTTGGATGGGAGGGAAGATGGGAGGATCTTCGAGGAATTGGAGGAGGGGAAATTTTTCCATATATTGCAAGGGAGAAATCCTATTTTCAATAAAATAAAAATAGAAAAAAATAATAAGACAAAGGCCTTGTTGGCTTTTATCTCCCACCTGCAGGCCCTCTGCTGATGGACTGGCTCAGAAAGTGCAAAGCTAGATTTGGCTAATCAACCATCCTATCTTTCTTTAAAACTGGCCAAACCTAAATTAGGGGAGGAAGACTCTTCAAGGACTTTAAAACTCCAGCTTTTGAGAAGAGACTAGAGTCTTCAGCTTTTCAAGTGCACCCTTCCACTTTGTAGAGGGTTTTTTCCCCTGTATGTCCACTGTGTGCATGAGTTTCCTTACCCCCAATAAACGCCTTTCTTCAGTGCTGGGGTGGGGCAGGGGAGAAGAAATGTCAGCTTCCAGCCCTGAAGAGCCACAATAATTGTAGTTAGAATGTCTCTATCCATAGTCAAAGTGCTGAGTTTAAGTGACCATTGAGTTCTCAGTTCTAAATGAGACATAGATACCAGTGCACATCCCCCAAGGCTCAGGGACCATCACACAAGAGGAGGCAGAAAGAATGTAAGAGTTGGAGGATGGGGAGGAGGACTGTGAAATGCTATCTTCTAACCTTGGCATGCATGGCTGTTGCATTCATGAACTCACAATAGCTATGGTTATTTACATAAGATCTGCACAAGATCAAGCCAACAAAATCGGCCGCCGTTCATTCCAACAGGTAGCACTAATCAGACTCGGTGATCTAAAAAAATAGTTTCTGCTGGCACAATAACCTCCACCCCTTTCTGTCTTTGTTGCAACATAACTCTAGTTCCAACTCTCCATCAACCCATTCATCCATTCATCCTTCCATTCTTCAATCCACTTCAAGCATCAATCCATCCATCCATCCATCATCCATCATCCATTCTTTTATCATCTATACTTGAAGACATATACATACATCAATCCATACATATGTTTGTTCATCTATCTATCTATCTATCTATCATCTATCTATTTATCTATCTATCTATCTATGATCTATCTACACTTATCTAGTCACTCAATGATATATTTATGCATTCAGACATGCATACATACATATCATACATTTACGTATCCATCCACACATGCATGCATACATTCATACTTTCACTTACCAACCATTTACATATAATCTGCTATCAACATGTCCATCTACTATCTATACCATCATATATACATACATAATACACTCATATATCCATTTATCATGTATCATATATGAATTATACCTATTTACCCATTCATATATATAAAAATATATTTATTTGCATCCATATATATACATCTATATGTACATCTACCCATGATCTATACACATCTATTGATCAATAATGCCTATGCACATCTATCTACACATAATACATACATCCCTTATTTAACTAAAATTTCTAGGTGTTCTGTTATACTGCTTAGTTCAAATAAATCAAAAGCATTTAGTGTCATGGTTACACACATGCACACCCAATTTTCTCTTCTCCAGTAATAATTAACTATTGCAGCTTTTCCATTCCACTGTCTGCAGTGCAATAAATCACAGTCTAAAAAAAAGCATATATTTCAGTAAATAGTTCAGACTTCAAAAAGCCAACAACACCCAACACCCATCTTATCTATGAGGATGAATGTGAATGCCTCCCTCCCTCCCTTCCCATAAGGCCATCAAGGACCCAATATTAAATAATCCTGTTTTTCAGAATCCATGAGGGGAAGACTTTTCTTCTCCAAGCAGAAAACCTAATGCTGTCCTCACAAATTTCCCAGGCATTGCATGCCATAGAAACATCTCCTCTCATCCCTTCCAAAGACTAACAATTACAGAACTCAACCCTTCATATTTAATTTCCTTTTAAAACTGGGTTTTTGGGGGTGGGGTCTGGGCATCTACAGTGTAGCTATTCTGGACTAGCTCCCACTACAAAACTGCCTGGAAAAAGATTCCTTCATTGTTATGCAAATTGCATTCCTATGCAAAACTCTACTCTAAGTCCAATATACATTTTTCCCAGTCCAGTTTGCCCTCTTCCTCAGTTAGCTTCTATTAAGCAATGGCTCACTGTTTCTTAAGGTCAAAAGTCCCCTTTACAGGAAATCTACCTAACATACAGAAGATTTCTTTTTCCCCGGAGCTGCTTTTTTTCTTGGTGATCATTCTTTCCTAACAAGAAACCAGAGTGTCTTCTGCTAATGTGTTTTCAGTGGGTAGGGTATTTGGCCAGAGTACAAGGGAATCTCTACCCTTCCCTGATTATGCCTTTTTCCTTTGCTTTTTTTTTAACCCACTGAAAAACAATGCCTTTGTAAGCACTCAAATAAATCTCTAGAGAGTAAAGGCACCCACAAAGATGCATCCATGCCTGTCTGGTATTTACAGTTCAGACAGGGACCCGAGATATATATGCATTGTTTAGCTGTTTAAAAAACAAGTGGGGAGGTGGGGAAGGACAGGCCCCTGGGAATAATTTGTGTGATGATTCGGTGAATTGAGAGGTCAATATAGCTCAGAATAAAATATCCGCACATAGTGAGAAATAAAGAACCAAAAGCCAGGTAGTGGTGGCGGTACACGCCTCTAATCCCAGAGCTCAGGAGGCAGAGGCAGGCGGATTTCTGGGAGTTCAAGGCTAACCCGATTTACAGAGCAAGTTCCAGACACATACAAATCCTGTCTCAGAAAACAAAAACAAATTAACAACAACACTAACAAAGCAGAAATAAAAGAGTCAAACAAATAGATCTGGGACTGGAGAGATGCTCTTGCAGAGGACCTGAGTTTGTCAGTCAGAGCCCATATCAGGTGACCCATACCTGCCTGTCACTGTAGCTCCAAGGAGCCAGTGACTCTCTTCTGGCCTTCACTGGCACCAGCATACATGGGAACAACTCTGCCCCTCGCCCATGCATACACACCTAAAAAGGAGTGTGTTCGTGATTCTCTGCCATGCTGAGATTTTACAGCTCCCTCTATGGGATGCCCCCACCTGCCAAGCCCACCCAGAATTCAGTGAGCAGTAATAGGATCTGAAGAGAGACAGGAGTGCACCAAACACAGAAGAAAAATGAATGATTCGCTCATATCTTCAAACAACGTGTGCTCTTTCTACACCTTAGACCTAGAGATTTACCCACAGGTAAAACAGTCAAGAGACGGTGAGTGAATAAGTATAGGCAGGGCCACCTAGCCATGAGCCCTGAGTGCCCAGGTTCTGGGCCAACTTCAGCTCAAACACATTAGAGAAAATTAGTTGCATTGAACACATATTATCAGGTATTTACCTGGTAGAATCGTGGTAGGAGAGAAAGAGTTTCTCTTGGCTCATGGTTTCAGAGGATGCAGTCCATCCAGGTGGGGAAGGCATGATTGTAAGAGCTGTTCTTTTTATAGCAATGGGGATGTGGGTAGAAACTCTGCCATTGTGGACAGACAGACAGACAGAGTACCCTTTAAATTTTCCAGCTATTAAACCATCCTTAACAGCTATGCCCCATACCTCAGCGGTTCTACAACCTCCCAAAGCAGCAGCATTCACTGGCGAACAAAATGTTTAAGTATGTGAACCTATGAGTGACATTTTACATTCAAAGCACAACACACACCTTTGTGCACCAATCCCTCCTGGAAGGAAGTCTTCCTAGAAGACTCAGGAAATACATAATCCTTACAAGTCTCAGAAAGCAGAAATTTACAATATGCACAAGGTGCCTCGCTAAGGTTATACAAGTAGCAAACAGTTGCTTAGGAAGGGCGACTCTTTTCTAGAAATGACTGCTACTTGGGTAGTCAGTTCCAGGGATGAGGCTTTTGCGTATCATCAGCAATGCCAGGTGGGCTTTCCCATGATGCTATTGCCTTTGGGTCGCCTACGGTCCTGTAATTTACCTCCATCCATATCCCTGTAGGTAAGCCCAACAACTCATTGGGTTTCACCAATTTGGACTTGGGTACATTGTTATACTGTTTTGTTTTTGGAGTCTGGAACAGTCAAAAGCTCCACTTTAAAATATGAAGTATATGGTATGTGCGCGCACGCACACACACACACACACACACACATACACAATGCAAGGTTTGTTTACCTCTTGACAAAGATGATAAACATCCCTTTCCTCTTTTCTCTTTGTGCTGCTTTGGGATATGATACAGAGGATATGATATTTGGCTCAACCATAAGGGAACAGATACAACCAACTGGAAAGAGTCCCCCATCTGAGCTGACAAATGAGCTGGGTCCTCTAGAGTCCCTGTTAAGTGAATACAAACGGCCTTCAGTGATTGACACAATGATAGGTGTTCTGTTATTTGCAGGCATAATAGAATAAGAGGTCACACCAACTAAGATGACACCATTGAACACTCAGAGGTATGACTCAGGACTCATGTCTGGTGATAATTTTAGGAACATTTCATTAGTGTCCTGACAGAAGGAAGATCTGTGATGTTTCTGACTTGCTTTACATGGGTTAACAATGCGTTGCATGAATGGGTGATTATTCTTTGATGGTGTTGGGTGATAAAAAAAGGCGAAAAAACAAAAACAAAAAACAAAACAACACAGGTTCAGCAAGATGTGGCCACACACACCTGTAATCCTGGCACTTGGGAGGCTGAGGCAGGAGAGCTGAAACACTCTTTCAAATAAAATTACATTTGGCTACACTTTTGGCAACTGTACCAAATTTTACATAGTACATACAATTTATAGTGACAAGAACCCCAGGTTTATCCTCAGTCTTCCTTTACCCTTTATCACAAGTACCCTGATGTAATTATTATCATTATAAAATTCTATACTTAGAAGTCTGATGAATAATTGGGGCATCTACCTGACTGGATTAAGATGTGCTTGAGGCACCGGTGAATCACAACTTCTGGATGTGTCTATGAGGGTGTTCTCAGAGATGATGGAAGTGTGGGTCAGTGACCTGAGGGGGGTGGAATTTCACCAAATGAAGGTACCACACAACTGGCTGGGGTCCCAGATGGGGAAACAAAAGACTGAGTCTCTCTTCCCTCTCTCCTCTCTCTCTCCTCGCCTTCCTCCTTTTCTCTCTCTTTCCTCTCCCTCACTCTCTCCCCTCTTTCCTAGTCCCCTTCTCCTTTTCTTCTTCCCTCCTCTCTCTCCTCTTCCCTCTTTCTCTCCCCATCCCATCTCAGGCATGGAGGCTGTATGTGATCAGACATCAAGTTCTTCTAGAAGAGTCAACTCTGGGAATGCAGATGGAAACGGCCAGCTGGTCTGGGTATGAAGACGAGCCCCTGAAACCCAGGTGAGACCACAGACCCTGAAAGCCAGATGGTTCCCACATTCAAACTGCCATCCCTGGCTGCCTTCTTCCTTTGTAAGTATCCTTGAAAGCTGGAGAACTATGAGTCACCGTGACAAGAACAGCAGGTCTTCCTAACTGGGATTCTTTGTTTCTGATTTGCTGCCTGGTCACTGGGTCTTCCAGACACTTGTCCCTATGCATAAACTCTCCGCAGACCTGGAACATTCACACTTCCCTGAATTAAAATTCAAGCCACAATATTCCTGGAGTACACTCAATACAACAGTTCTCACCTATCCCCTGTTGGACCCTCCCCTTTACTCCCCAAATGGTATACTGGTCTCTCTCTCTGAACCCAGAATTTTGTGTATCCCAGGCAAGCATTCTACTTTAGAGTTGCATCCTCAGTTTTGATTTTGAGACCGGGACTCGCTAAGTTTCACCAGTATGGCCCTGAAGTCATGACTTTCCTACTTTAGCATTGTGAGTGACTGGAGTCACTGGTATTTGCTACCACACTCTGTTTGGTGTGAACTCTTTCTGACAACGGAAAATCATAAACTTTCCAGCCCCTGCACTTTGGATTTAACTATTCATTTTCTAACTCTATTTTTATTCTGGCTCTTGTTTTTACAGGACACTTTCGTAATATTTCCTTTGGAGGGCTTGGAAGGTGACTTAGTGGGTAAAGTATTTGCCGTGGGAGCATAAAGATCTGAGTTCAGATCCCCAGAACCCACATAAAGCTAGAGTGGGTAGTGTATAAATCTGGAACCACACAGCCCCTATAGTGAGATGGGAGGCAGAGACAGGAGAAATCTCTGGAAGCTGGTGGGCCAGCTACTTTGGAATACACAATGGGAAACAATAAGAGACCCTGCCTGCCTCAGTGAAGGAGGAAGGTGAGGACCAGTACACAAGACTGTCACCTGACTTCTGCATGCCTGCCATGGCACACGTACAAGCATGTGCACACACACAAGTATGTGTGCACATACACACCCCACATCCAATGCTTTCCTTCACTGTAGCCACTCTATACTCTTTTAAGATCTGACTCTTCCAGGTGCCCCCAATAGAGTGTGAGTGACCCCTGTGTTCCACTGTGGGACCAGGACCAGGTCTCATTACCTCTGTAACCAGAACTCAGCACAGTAATGCACACCAAGCACATGTTGCAACACCATTCTATACCCACCAGGACTCAACAGTCAAAAATGAACACAGGGTTGAGGAGATGGCTCAGTCAGTCACATGCTTGCTTTACAAGCAGGAGGATATGAGTTCCATTCCCAGAACCCACACCCAAAGTCAAGCACCTGCCTGTAATCTCAGTGCCAAGGGCCGAGGAGGCAGAGACACATAGTCTCACCAATGGTGAGCTCCAGGGTCAGTGAGAGATCCTGTCTCAAAAAAAAAAAGACAGAACAACATCCAAGGTGTCCTCTGTCCTACATACCTACACACACACACACACACACACACACACACATACACACACACACACAGAGAGAGAGAGAGAGAGAGAGAGAGAGAGAGAGAGAGAGAGAGAGAGAGAGAGAGAGAGAAAATAGCTATAGTGAGGATATAGAGAAGTCGTTTGCCTTGTACATACACTGATAAGGGGAATGCAAAATAGTACAGTGACCAGGGAAAATAGGATTATATTCCAGACAAAACAAAGGCAAAAAGCAAAATGCCTCATGACCCAGCAACTACACATCTTAGATTATGTCGAATAAAATTTACAGTGCACACATGAACATGTTGCTTCTACACACTCATGATCATAACAGAGCTGTTTACAACAGCCAAGAGGTAGGGGAGGAACCACACAGATGGAGGAACAAAATGTAGGACATCTTTACGAGGCAATGTTATTCAGCCCTGAGAAAGTGAGTCCTAACTCATTAAAACATAGAATAATGTCCTTGAGGTTCATCCAAGTGTACGGAAAGAAACCAGTCACATGAGGATAAATACTGGGGCTTTGTTTAACTGAAGTACCAAGAGTAGTCAAGTTCGCAGAGACAGAAGGTGGAAGGGTGGTTGTCCGTGTGCGGGAGGAGGAAAGACTGATGGACTTGTGACTTGGTGGACTTACATTTTCTAAGGCAGAAAGTGTCTGGAGAGGTTCTTCACAGCAGTGAAATACCCTCAGCCCTCCCAACCTGCATGCTCAGAAACAGGGGAAATGCTACATTTTGTTGAGGATATTTTACCCTGATTAATTTCTTATTGGAGACAAATCTTGATATTCCCCTGCTTACATGTCCAGTGGTTTCCTACAAATTCTACATTTCATTAAAGTGGCAAAAGAGCTGGGTCTTGGAGTGCCAGGTCTGTAGTCTCAGCACCTGGGGAAGCTGGGGCAGGGGTACCAGGGGCCATAGGCTGAGTTCAAGGTCAGCCTGGGCAACTTAGTTAAGTGAGACATCTTAGTTAGCTAAGTGAGATCTTTTGCCAAAACAAGAAGCCAAAAGGCAGCTGAGGATGCAGCTTAGTTGTAAAATGCCTGCCTAGAATCCCCCAGGGAAGGCTTGGGGTGTGGCTCAGTGGTAGAACCCCTGCCTTGAATGCCCCAATAATGAACTTGGAGTGTGGCTCAGACAGAGCCCCTGCATAGGATCCCTGTTGGGGCTGTGTCTCACTGGTAGAGCCCCTGCCTAGAATGCCCCAGGGAGGCATTGAGGTACGGCTTAGTGGCAGAGCACACGTCTAGAATGCACGAGCACCTAGGACTGCCCATTAAGAAAAAAAAATTAAGAGAAGAAAGATTTCCAGGCCCTCCATTAACTTAGTTAACTGTTGTATCTCCTGGGCATCCTAGTTAGATAAGTATGACACCTGTCCACTCCTTGAGACGCCAGGCTATATCAGCTTGACCTTTCCAGCTATCTTCCCTGGAAACAGTGAGGACAACATCCAAGAGACCCTTTCCCTTGCTCTTTGACACTGTGTGATCCCCACTAAGTGCCCAGGCTGGGAGGAGAAGGACTCACAGACTTCCTGTTTCCCCGCAGACATACCAGAGGCATATCTGCACAGAACACAGACCTAAATTTTAAGAATACCTGAGAATGGGGGTCCTAGGGTTTGTTGTTCAGTTAGTGGAGTGCTTGTCAAACATTCAAGTCCTGTATTCTACCTCCAGCATCTCATAAACTAGTAGGACCAGGAAGTCATCCTTCTCTACACAGTAAGTTCTAAGGCAGCCTGACTACCTGAGACCCTGTCCTAAAATAAAAATAAAGATAAAACCCCCACAAAACATACCTGCACCAGGCCTATTCTCTTAGCCGCCAGACAGCTCCCAAATCATGACACAGAAACTTACTCTTAGTTATGAATGCTCAGTCTTGCTTAGGCTCATTGCTTGCTAGCTCTTATAACATAACCTGTTTTTCTTTACCTACCTTTTGCCTAGGGCTTTTTACTTTTCTTTATGTCTTACTTTCTCTGTCTGTCTGGCCACTGCCTAGCTACTGGTCCTAGGCAGGCCTCTCTTCTCCCTCTTCTCTCATTCTCCTCTCCTATTTATTCTCTCTACCCGGCAGCCCCGCCTATCCCTCTCCTGTCTAGCTATTGGTCGTTCAGATTTTTATTAGACCAATCAGATGCCTTAGGTAGGCAAGGCGAAACAACTGCAACACGTCTTTGCACAACTAAACACACATCCTTACCTCGTTAAGCAAATGTAGCATGAACAAATGTAACACAAGTTTACACAGTTAAAGTAATATTCCACAGTGTAAACAAATGTAACACATCTTTGCCCAGTTAAAATACCATCCCACAACATGTACCTGCTGATGATTTCACACTCCAGTAAACATCTCAGTCACACTCTGCTACCCCGCCCCCAGGACAGAAAATTGGATTCTAGCCATGGATCATCCCCAGATACAAAATTACGGCACTTAAGCCTGCAGCTGGATCTGTTCTACAATTGCTGTAGAATAACCCTCAGGAAGAAAGAATGCATGAATTGGTTAGTATAAGAGAATTTATATTAAAATTCACTCCTAATCCTACAAGCAAGGCTGTGAAGAAGAACCCCAAGGAACAAGAGAAATTACAAGCCTTAAAATCGGATTACATTCGATGGAAGATACATGACACAGTTAGGGACTCAGACATTTAATTTTATGATCCATAACTACATCTATAGCTGTGCCTGTAGGTATATCTTATCTATTGCCATCCCAAGCCTGTCCTTTTGATTTTTCTCCCAGTGGTAAAAATGCTAGGTGTGTAAGTGAAATACTGGACTTAAAGGTAAAAATGATAACAGAGCCTCATGTAGCAAATGATGTTCCAAAGCAAACATGGGGGCAAGAAACAGAAATATAATCAGTTCAAGCTGTGAAGACACCCTTAGTTCAGGGAAAGAGACCATTAAAAAAGATGTATTTATTTTTACTTTGCATGCATTTGTAAGTGCCTCCTTGTATGTCTGTGAGCCATGAGCATGCCTTCGGAGGCCAAAGGAGCATTGGATCTCCCTGGAACTGGAGTTACAGATGGTTGTGAGATATGGGTGCTGGGATTTGAACATGGGTTCTCTGGAAGAGCAGCAAGTGCTTTTAAGTACTGAGCTATCTCTCCTGCTTGTGATTTTTATCTTGTTAGTTGTAAAGGCCAATCTTGGCTAGACTTTGAATCACCTAGAAGAGACAGCTCTGGATGAGTCTGGGAGGGGGTTTTCAGAGAGAAATAATGGAAGCAGGAAGACCCACCCTAAATTTGGGCAACTCCATCCCCTGGCCTGGGGTCCTGGACTGAATAAAAGGTAGAAAGTGAACTGCACACCAGCGTCCATCTCTCTCTTCCTCCTCTGTGGTGGATGTCATGTGACCAGCCATCTCATGCCTTCCCTGCCTTGGTGGACTATATACCTCAAACAGTGAGAGGAAGTAGACCCTTTCTTCCTTGAGTGGCTTTTGTAAGTCAGTAGTACAGCCCCCCCCATAGACTAAGTGAGCTTCACTGAGTGAACCTGAGGCTGCCCCACAATGATACCCTCAGGGAACGTCCTAACAAGGTTGGAGGTAGAATTCCATTTCAGCGGCTTTTCCATCCCTTGAATGTTGCCAAACATTTATAGAAGACTTATAAAGAATCCTAAAAGGCAATTCAACAACAAAGCATGAGAACCATGCTCAAGCAGGTCATCGAATCCCCAAGACTTTAGTACCTCATCTCTCCATCCCTTCCCACTTGGCTTCACACAGAAACACACAGTACAGTCCACACCAGTGCTTGTGATGGATCAAAAGTTACTCAGTGGAAATGCCATGAATGGTGTTCAGTGGTTGTTTTCAAGTGATTTAGGAGTGTCCCTCAAAGGTCAAGTGGTGAAGACATGGTTTCCAAGGCAGCAAAGATGACAAGTGGAGCCTTAGGGAAGTGGTTGGATACTTACAACTCCAACCCCATCCATGTAGTGATGCAATCAGCTTAGTGGGGGCATTGGGAAGTGGTGGACACTTACAAGGCAGAGCCTAGTTTGAGGAAACAGGTCACTGAGAGTGTATCCCTGTAACATTTTGACCCTAGTGTCCGTTGTCTGTCTGTGTCCATTGTCTATTGTCTATTTCTCATTCTCTGTGGTCCCTCCAGGTCTCTTGTCTTAATCTTTGCTTCTCATTCTCATTATAGTTGTCTCTCTCTCATTCTCTTTGTCTCTTATTCATTTCACACTCTCTGTGTGTTTGTTTCCTCTGCCTCTCCTCCTCTTCTTTCTGGCTTAACCACCTACCATTCATTCATTCTTCCTTGCTACAGACTCATAAACAATGGAAGTGATTAGACACTGAAATCTTTAGCTGAAATAAACCTTTCTTTTTTACATTGCTAGCATCGGGTATTTGGTCACAGCTACAGAAATCTGCCTAACACAGTGATAGGGCTCTTCTTGATGCTATGGCTTAGGTCTGCAATGTCCTCCATTGGATCATGACTTCAACTACTGGGACTCAGCTGATGGGACTGTTTCGGGAGGGTCTGGAAGCTCTGGGAAGTAAGCACTCCCTGGTATGTGCAGGGAACTAGAAGAGACCCTTAAGGGGTATGCTCCAGCCCTAGTTATGCTTCTTTACCTCCTGGTCTACTGAGGTGAGCATTGCCTTCCCTAGCATGGTATCCCCTGAAACCATGAGCCAACATAAACAGCATTTTGCCACAACAATGAAGAAGCTGATAGCCCTGGCATGTACAAGGCCCTGGGTTTGACCACTAGCACTACAAAGTAAGTAAATAAATACATACATACGGGCTGGAGAGATGGCTCAGCCACTAAAGGCTAGGCTCACAACCAAAATTAATACATACATACATGCGTAAAAGAGTGGAGACAGGAAGACCAGAAGTTCAAAGTCATCCTTGACTACATAGTGTGGTGGCAACAAGTTCAAGGCCAGCTTGGAGATACATGAGATTGTCCCCCAGACCATGTAGTACTGGGAGACAGCTCAGTCTATAAAGCACCTGCTGACCAGATATGAGGACCTGAGGTTCACTACCTGCACCCACATAAAATCCAGGCACAATGGGGCCCCCATGTAATCTCATCACTGGGGTGGCTGAGGCAGAGGATGCCTGAGCTCATTGCCCAGCTAGTCTAGGCAAATCAGCATGCTCCAGACTCAATCAGAGATCCTGTCTCCAAAAAGTTAAGATGGAGCTAGAGGAAGAGACCCCATGCTATCTCCAACCTCTATACACACAAAATGGACACCCCCACATACACACAAACACATGCACAAGCATGTCAACAAATATGTACACACACAAATAAATTCTTCAAAGTAGGTCAAAGAACCAATGAATCACTGAGTGAAGACCACTGATCTTGTGAATTGGAATGCTTTCAAATATCCATAATACGGCTAATTAAAGAGCAGAAGTGTGTGTGTGTGTGTGTGTGTGTGTGTGTGTGTGCAAAGCAGTGAGCTATGTGAAGGGGATGAGTTGGGAAACTGGAGGGGAAAGCCTGCTGTACTTTCTTGAGAGACAGTTTTTAATAGACTCAAACACACACATGTGCACCTTGAATCCCTGGTGGAGAAATAAAAGTTGACTGCTGTTCCCAGGCCTGGGATAAGTATAGCACAGTTGTTTTGAAAATGCTTGCCTCACTGCTGCCCCTGAGGAGTTAGTTATTACTGGGATACTGCAGAGAGAAATGCATCACTTTGTTGTCAGGGTTCTGGAAAGAGAAATTTCAAGGGCTAATGTGAAATCTTTGGGGTCAAGTCCTGCAAGGAATGTGGGTCTTTATCAAATATAATAGTTACTTTAGCTGGGACTCCAGTCACTGTGAGTCACTAAGAAACAAAGGCAGTAATTTCTCAACAACATACAACAGTAGAATTGCTTGCCAAAAATAATAATAATAGGAATAGTAAATGAATAAATAAAGCTCAGTAAAATTAATCACCACATTAAATATTTTTAATTGGTTCTTTTTTTGTTTTTGTTTTTGTTTTTGTTTTTGAGACAGGGTTTCTCTGTATTGCTTTGGAACTTGTCCTGGAACTTGCTCTGTAG
This sequence comes from Mesocricetus auratus, assembly GCF_017639785.1. NCBI lineage: Eukaryota > Metazoa > Chordata > Mammalia > Rodentia > Cricetidae > Mesocricetus > Mesocricetus auratus. The sequence goes on from NW_024429206.1 coordinate 21,474,249, forward strand.
ACCAGGCTGGCCTCGAACTCACAGAGATCCACCTGCCTCTGCCTCCTGCATGCTGGGATTAAAGGTGTGCACCACCACAACCCAGCTAAATTGGTTATTTTAAAAAATATTTTATTTAAATTCATTTTACGCGTGTTGAGTTACAGACAGTTGTGAGCTGCCATGTGGGTTCTGGGAATTGAACTGGGGACCTCTGGAAGAGCAGTCAGTACTCTTAGCCACTAAGCCATCTCTTCAGCCCTGCATTAAACATTAAAGGCAGGATCTGACATCTTTCCGGAATATGTCAGAGTTCTCTTTTAAAGATTTTATGTCTGTGTATGTTTATGTCTGTGTGGGTATATACATACAAATGCAGGTGCCTGCAGAGGCCAGGAGAGGGCACTAGAACACCTGGAGCTGAGTTACAGATGGTTGTAAGCTGCCCAACATGGGTGTTAGAAACCAAAATTGATCCTCTTGAAGAGGAATGTTCACTCTTAGCCCCTGAGGCACCTCTCCAGCTTTTTGATGTCACTTTTGGGGGAAGGAGCAGTGTACACAAGCCACAGTGGGCATGACAAAAATCAGAAGATAACCTCAAGCGCTAGTTCTCTCTTCTACCTTTTTGGAGACAGAGTCTCCTGAACTTTGCCACTGTGTACACCAGGCTCTGTAGCCCATGGGCTCCCAGGGATCCCCTGTCTTTGCCCCACTTCCTATTGTAGGAGTGACAGGATTATAGACCCATGCCAGAGTGCCTGGCTTTCACACGGGTTCTCAGAAATTCAAACTCAGTTCCTCAAGCTTGTGTGGAGAGCACGATACCCACTGAGCCATCTCCTAGGACACTCACCCCTTTCTGAGACAGGCTCTCCCAGTGTAGCCCAAGCTGCCCTCCAGCTCACTGCCCTCCTGCCTTGGGTGGATTGCCAAGACTCACCACCACATCCGCGACTGAGCGCTATGCCTTTGTGCCTGACCCACCACTTCCCCCCTCAAGAATCCTGCTGTCTATTCAAGTAGTTCTCATCCGCACACCAGACCCTATTAACCCACACCGAGGGATCCCTCTTTCAAAATGGATTAGCTAATTTCTCTTGCAAATAATTTCCGAATAAAATGAAAAGAAAGCAATTAAGTGTCATGAGTAAGTTCAGAATGTCTAAACCACAGACTGGTGCAGAATCTACATGTCATTGATTGTGTGTGTGTGTGTGTGTGTGTGTGTGTGTGTGTGTGTGCAAATGCCCATAAAGGCCAGAGGACAGCATCAGATTCTGTGCAACTGGAGTTACAGACAGGTGGGAGACATCTGATATGGATGTTGGGAACTGAACTCAGGTCCTCTGGCAAAGCATCATGGGCTCTTCACTGCTGAACCATCTCTCTAGCTCTCATCAATTAACAGCAGAGGCCTGCTGCTCTCTGGAAAGTGGTTGTGTTATAAGGCTCAGGATAAAAACTTTTCTGTTTTCCACCAATGGGCACCATGCTGACATCCTATGATACCACATTATCAAAGCTCAGAAGCAAAAGTCAGAGTGACATAGGTGCCAAGGACAACTAAGGAAAGGTTTTCTAAAATATTTTTAAATTATGTGGATGTATGTGTCTGTCTGGGAGTATGTGCACATGTGGGTACAGTACCGTCAGAGACAAGAAGGGGGCATTGCAACTGAAGACAGAGCTATAGGTCATTTTGAGCCACCCAAGGTGGGTGCTGGAAAATGAACCCAAGTTCTCTGCAAGAGCAGCAAGTCCATATCTTTCAGGCTTTCAATTGTGTGTACAGTATTCTTATGTGACCATTTAAAACTGTAAAACATGGGGTTGTAGGGACAGCTTACTTGGTAAAAATACTTGCTGTGTAGGCATGGGGGTCTGAACTGAGCCTCACAACCCATGTCACAAAAGAAAAGTTGGGCCTAGTGGCATGGTCTGTAATCCCAGAGTAGCATAGGTAGAGAGAGGAGCATCCCTGGGCATCCCTGGATAGCCAGCCTAGCTGAACTGGCAAGATCCAGGCCAGTCAAAGACCCTGGCTCAAAAAACAAGATTAACAGCAACTGAAAGATATTCATAGTTATCCTCTGGTCTCCACAGGCATGGGCACACACACTCGAGCACCCTGATACACACACGTGAGGGTGCACACACACACACATATGCAGTGCACACACACAAACTAAAGTTACAGAACTCTTTTTTCTAGGGAAGGTGGTCTTTAAAGATAGGGTTTCTCTGTGTAACAGCCCTAACTGTCCTGGAACTTGCTTTGTCAAACAGACCAGGCTGCCCCCAAATGCTCAGAGATCCACCTGCCTCTGCCTCCTGAGTCCTGGAATTAAAAGCGTATGCCAGCACACCCAGCAAAATCTTTTATTTTTAAAACATTTTATTCATTGAGTGTGTGTGTACATGTGCCATGATGACCGTGTGGAGGTAGAAGACAACGTGTGGGAGTCAGCTCTTTCCTTCTACCACATGAGTCCCAAGGATTAAGGTCGGGTTATCAGGCTTGGAAACAAGTGTTGTATCCACTGAGCCATCTCACCATGCTAGAACTCCCATTCAAAGTACAAACCTTGCTGTTTAAATAACAAGCTTCATGGTTTACTATCCTGCGCATGTATCTACTTGAATGATTTTTTTCAAAGTCATTGCCAAGGTCAGTTTTCTCTGCTTCCTCCTCTGGGTTAAAAGCAGAGAAGCCATTCATAAGAGGTTAATGGAAAACACGGCGACTTTCTTTTTGTGCCTGTGTATATTCTTTAGTTCACCTCAACTTTTTTTTTCCAGCCTCAACTTTTCATCATGCATTTTCATTTTCTTTTATTGTCCTCAGGCCACTTAACATGAATTCTACCCTCTCCACAGATTTTCAAGTGCACAACACTGTACTGCCAACTACAGACTGTTTATCAAATCTCTAGGACTAAATCATCTTGCCCAAATGAAACTCTATTCACATCTACTATGGCTTGAGTAACTGACTGGCCAAGGTGTAGATGCTAATAGTTGGGTCTCATATCTATCTGTAAGCAACAGTTGTCTAATTGAACTTAAGACTCACTCAGAAGGAGGAAAATCATGCCTGGTCCTGCAAACTGAGCCAAATACCCATGGCTGTAGCACAAGTTCTAATTGATTGTAATAATAAAATCCCAGAGTCAGATAATAGGGGGTGAAAGTTGAAAGATGAGAGAATCAGAGCAGCCAGCCACTAGAGTTCTTACCTCTAGGAATCCTTAGACTGAAAAGGGACCAAGC